>NW_017100397.1:515691-523610 GCF_001263275.1 Habropoda laboriosa | reverse complement strand
AAGTATAACTCTGTTTTTCTGTTTGAAATGTTGTCCATTACTTAGAGAATTTTTAATTATTTCTCGGATAATGTAGAATGGTAACGGGGTGTTCATGAGGTCCCCGAAATAAGTTCATCGTATCTTTAATTCCACGGAAAGTAGTTCAGAGACATTAAGATGAGCAGAGATCTCGTGGGTTGAAAAAGATCAGCCCGGATGCGGGGATTAAAATACGAGTATCTAGATAGGGAAAGTTAATTCTTCTCGTTCCTCGGAACTTTCTTTCGCTAATGTAAAAACTAATTCACAGCTGCATTCAAAGTCCCTTAACAAAGGAACAATCTAAAAAGCGAATCAAACACTTCTTCTTCGTGAAAGAAAAAATTTCAACGAATCCCCGAATTAATCAACCATTTACAAACCCCTGAATCATTGGGAAAACCAGCAATTCTCCAATATCAACTTCACCAGTTCAATCTAATCAAATCAAACAGAAAAGGACCACAAGTTCCCTATTCGTCGTTCTCTAAATCGAATAATAAATCCAATAATCCCCAAAATCGCTCTACAATTCACATCAGCGTCTCAACTTCAACTTCCTCCTTCATCAAAATCCCATTTGCAGAAGTTTCATTGCTACTACCATCCTTTAACCAACAGTGTTCCCAGACGAACTCACTTCAGAGCTATGAATTACCAAAGAAGTTCGCAGGGGAGGTATTCCATGGGCAAAGGGGTGGACACGTCGCAGTGAGATGGCACGCAGTAGGTTTACGATCTGGTTCTCGCCTGCACAAGATGCAAATTCCACGGCAGTATGTCAGCCTAATTGATCGTAGACCGTTGTACGCTCTGAATTCGGCGCATTTTTATTCAAAACGCTTCAAATTGAACGTGTTGTGATTCTGATCGTTACGAATTCGATGCTTTGTGATTCAGAGCGTATTAAATTGAATGTATTACGATTCTGGGCGTCCTTGATTCCGTGCTTTTTTATTCAGAGTGCCTCAAATTGAACGTGTTGTAGTTCTGAGCGCCTCAAATTCAACGCGTTGTGGCTCTGAGCGCCTCAAATTCAACGCGTTGTGGCTCTGAGCGCTCCAAATTCAACGCGTTGTGATTCTGAGCGGCCTGATTTCGACACTTTTTTCTTCCGAGCGCCTCAAATTCAACGTGTTGTAGTTCTGAGCGCCTCAAATTCAACGCGTTGTGGCTCTGAGCGCTCCAAATTCAACGCGTTGTGGCTCTGAGCGCTTCAAATTCAACGCGTTGTGATTCTGAGCGGCCTGAATTCGACCCTTTTTTGTTCTAAGCGCCTCAAATTCAACGTGTTGTTGTTCCGTACGCTTCAAATTCAACGCATTGTGGTTCCGAGCGCTTCAAATTTAACGCGTTGTGATTCTCAGCGGCTCGAATTCGGTGCTTTCTCATTCTGAATTATCAAAGAAGTCCCTAAGGAAGATATTCCACGGGCCAAAGGGGTGGACACGTCGCAGCGAGATGGCACGCAGAGGTTTACGAGCTGGTTTCTCGCTTACACAAGATGCAAATTCCACGGCAGTAGCTCAACCTAATTGGTCGTTGACCGTCGTGTGCCACCGACTGGCTGGATCCCTATATTTACGCGTCGCCAACTGCGACAAACTGGAATCCTATTATTTTACGGTGGCGCTGATTCAGCGCAACGTGTAACTGGAGCGTATTCTAATGGCCGGGACCACGATTAATTAACCTTCCCCTCCCTCTTCCGTATTGCCTTCTATCCAACCCTCCTTGAAACACGACTGTGTTTACGCGCGGCTCACGACGATCACCCTATGTATCTGTTTCTGTAGAGTAGATTTCGATTCCTAGTTACACGATTTAGAGTGAAATCAATGGATAATTGATGGTATTAATTGGATTGGTTGGTGGATTCTTGAAGGGGACTTTCGGGGGTCGTTCTTATGAATCTAGCAGAGACGTGTGTTGTCACAGTGGAGCGAGTTATTAATTTTGGATCACTAAGAACGGTGTTGCAGATGGAAGAACTGTTTCTTTCGATATCCTGCTTATTAGGGCAATGCATTCGATGTTTAAAAAGGAGAAGAGGGATTAATATTCTCTCTTGTATTGTAGATTTGGAAAAGTAAAGATTTTTTTCTAAATAACGTAGAATTAAATGCATCGGACGCAATAAAGAATTGCAGATAATTCTTCGGAAGATTCACAATGTATTCCAGAGTCAGCGCATTCAATGCAAAGCCCTCAGTTCGGAAATCTAACAAAAAATTCCCCTTACTCTATAACACATATATAAAAAAGCAATGCATTCAATGCACTCGTAAAAATATGCTCTTGAAAAGTGACAAAAAAATTCCTCTGCATTGAATGCAATTGCTCCGAAAGAAGAAAAAAAAAACATCCCCTTTCCTCTTCAACGGTCTTATCAAACCCATAAGAAGTAGGAAGGGGGAGAAGGGAAGATTCCCGAAGGAAAACGCGCGGAAGTGCGATTTCCTCGAGAATCGAGTGCTCGTAATAGGACTAAGACGAGCGTAAAACGCGAGAGCAATAAGACAGAGACAAATATACGAGACGAAGACGAGAGAATCAGGGAGGATGGACACGGACGAGGAGAGGAGCGGATGACGTACGAAAACGCGCGCGAGGATCCGTAACCGCTAATGTGTGTCTGGTTTCAGCGTCCATACTGCATGACCTCAGCGACATGCAGCCTCAAATAAACGCGATCAAAATAGAGCACCCGCCGTACTACTGCAGCAGCTACACCCCTCCGTCCGCAGCCACGGCCGCGGATCATGCTCAGCCAGCGGCTAGCTTCAGTAAGTTTCAAAACCTCTCTTTAGTTTTCCTCCTTATTTTTAGTGGATGCACGTTCTGTCACCCCTGGTTCCGCACACGGTTCTGCAGCCTGTGTGTGCCTACATACGTCATTCGATGTTATGTCGCGATAGACGAATTGTTTTAAGATACGTGTTGTATATACAGGGTGTTCCGCAACTGGTGGCACAATCGTGAAGGGAAAAGAAAATGTTGAATACATTTTTTTCATAAGAAAATTTGGTTTGAGAAAATTAGTTGCGAAACACCCTGTATATGTATGTGTAGTGGTCGATTTTAGAGAAGGGAAGGGAGAGAGTTGAAATTGATTGATTGATTTATTGGGAATTGATGAGTTCGGGAATAAAGGGTGTGGGATTGAAGAGAATTTGGAGCGAAGTGGTGCGTTGGAACTGGAAGATTTGTGATTATTGGGGCGTTCAGGATTTGATGGGTTGCGATTTGAGACGCGAGTGTTCAATTGTGATTCTAGGCGCACCGATTTGACACGTTGCAATTCTAAGCGCCCTGAATTCGGCAATTTTTTCTTCCGAGCTTCTCAAATTGAACGCGCTGTAATTCTGGGCCCCTTGAATTCGCTGCTTTGTGATTCTGAGCGCCTGATATTCGACGCCTTTTAATTCTGCACGCCCCGAATTCGACACGTTGCGATTCTGCACGCCCCGAATTCGACACGTTGCGATTCTGCACGCCCCGAATTCGACACGTTGCGATTCTGAGCGCCCAGAGTTCGGTGTGTTGTGATTCTGAGCGCCTGATATTCGACGCCTTTTAATTCTGCACGCCCCGAATTCGACACGTTGCGATTCTGCACGCCCCGAATTCGACACGTTGCGATTCTGCACGCCCCGAATTCGACACGTTGCGATTCTGAGCGCCCAGAGTTCGGTGTGTTGTGATTCTGAGCGCCTGATATTCGACGCCTTTTAATTCTGCACGCCCCGAATTCGACACGTTGCGATTCTGCACGCCCCGAATTCGACACGTTGCGATTCTGCACGCCCCGAATTCGACACGTTGCGATTCTGAGCGCCCAGAGTTCGGTGTGTTGTGATTCTGAGCGCCTGATATTCGACGCCTTTTAATTCTGCACGCCCCGAATTCGACACGTTGCGATTCCGAGCGCCCAGAGTTCGATGTATGTATTGTGATTCTGAGCGCCTGATATTCAACGCCTTTTAATTTTGAGTACCTCGAATCGCCACTTTCTCATTCTGAGCGCCAATTCAACGCACACCGACATAAAATGACAATAAATCCGCGCCCTCTAATTCGAAGCAGTAAGATCGAACGCTTTCTGGTTCCAGTCGCCACAAATCAACGTACCATGATTCGAAACGGTTCGAATCGACACGAAGCTTCACAGAAAGTTGCACCGTGGTGCAATCGTTCTCAAAACGATGCGTCACGGTACGATGCACCGATCCCCTCGTTCTCCCTTCTCTTATGCACCTACACAGAGACCTTGTTTACCGGCGACCGTTTGCGAAACCACGATTTCCACGGTATTTTTATCGTTTTTCTACGCGCCCACTAAAATTAAACCGTTCGAGGACATCGAGCGACTATGCGGAATCGCGTTTTACCACGGCGTGCATCCTCTCGAAACACCTTTTCAAAGAATTGCATGCAATCTAAAACGTCTTACCTCTTACTAAATGTGAAGCAAACCGAAATATTCACTACAGGATACTTAACCCTAATGCGTTCTTCCGTTCGACTGTATACATTTAAGCCTTTGGGTCTTTTTTGACCCAAACACTTTGTGTGCAACAATTTTTGCTACCAGCACGTCGTATGAACCTAGATAATGAGCTTTATCAATACAATGTTAAGGGAACCTAATCTTGATGACAGCAAATGTTATTAAACAGGTAAAAAGGTGATGGGTCAAAAATGACCCTAAAAAGAAATATTCAGTGTTGAGTCTCGTCGTATAACCTGTACATATGTATACGAGGTTTGATCAGAAAATATTCGAGCTGATGTCGCAAAACTGTGTTAATAAACGAAAATTTTCGATTAAAATAGTCCCCTGTCTCAGCTACACATCGTTGCTTTTACGGAACTTTTTAAGTAGGAGAGACTGGAGTAAAGCCGGAACCTTAAGGATAAAATGGCACAACTCTGAAATTAATATAATTAAACAAAACTTGAAAATGTAGTTTTTTAAAGCAATATTTCCTTTAAACAATAGCTTACATTAAATTTTTACAAAAGAGAAGAAAATCCCGAGATAACAATTTTACGAATTTTCTTTACATCCACAACCAGTGCAGCTTTCACGCGTCCACCCACAGCAAATTATACACTGCATGAAACCTTCGTTCAATCTGGATGCACCAAGATTGCCGTGTTATGGTTCTTTTGTAATTACGAGGCATTTTATTGAAGTCTGAAAATAATGTTAAATTAAAATATTACGATGCCTTATGAATGAAAAAGCACAATCAAGTAATATCTATCTGAAATACTGCTTTAATAATGTTAATGCGTTTGTAACATGGTCACATCTGGGTCATAACCGGGTATTCGATTTTACCCCGTCCGGTTTTACCCCAGTATGATTACTGATACCACCATGACGAATTGAAAAAAAAATCCTTTTACACATTCATACTGTAATACATGAGAAATAGCACAATTCATACCAAAAAGTACTTACCTAAACAATATCATCAATTATGAAGTTTATAATTCGGTGAAAATTAGATCGGAGCACTCACGAACACAAAAATTATCATAACCTTAGAAGGCACATACGTATCGTGATCATATTTTGTTTGTGCACTAATCCGAATGACATATCTTTTAACCGTTTTAAAAATAATAATACTATGCCCCAGTTTTACACATGTATCCGGTTTTGGCCGGATTTCCTCTACCTACCGAAAATATTTTTTTTTTATTTTCGTATGCTTTTTCTCCGTGCTGATGTTCCGAATTATTCTAGAATTGAGTAACTTTTTAGTTTTTTTTATTCTCCGAATTTGTTAAAAATCATTTCATCTTTTATAATACACCGTCAAAGGGTTGAAATGTCCTCAAATCCGCCATTCTATATTATTCTCCATAATAAAAAATCGTAATAAAATATTCATAAGGTCGATAATATGGATGAAGTCAGCTTGGTTAAAAAGGATTGAATGGAATTCATCGATTGGACTGGGAGTAACAAATTCTCAGTGGTCACAGGTCGAAAGTTTTTCCCTCTATGGCTCAATCTCATCCAGTTTCTCGGCTTATCGCGAACTCCTTTGTTATCTGGATCTACTTTGCTCAGCGTTCTATAGATCATTTTCCCTATATATTTTTTTTATATTTCTCCGTTTCCGTTCTCTATTTTCTTTCTATTCTCTGCACTCTGGGCCGAGCTTTATCGCTCTCTCTCTCTCTCTCTCTCTCTCTCTCTCTCTCTCACACACACATATACACTGACTCGCCCCTCTTAACTCTTTCATCGATCAAACGATAACCCACCCCCACGCACACGCGCCACCAAACGGAAGTCGTTGGATGGAGATGGGAAAGAGGAATAACTTCCGGCTGAAGCCTTCTCCGAAGGGAGGAAAAAAGAGATTGGAATAATAGAAGTTCGCGGGAGCAAAGTGTCTCTCGTGCTAATTTCATGCCGGCGAGAGAGTTGTGGCGCTTCTTTTGATGGATTTGCGAGCTCTCTTGCATCTTTTTTTTCTCCCCTCGTGATTTTCATTTTGCCTCGATGAATGAATTATTGGAGAAATTTCGTGGAAGTACCCGACTTATTGTTAGTATTTCCTTTGAATTTCTTATTTAAGAATTTTAAGGTGTTTCGGGTAGGACATTCTTAATAGAGGATGTTATTTTTGTAAATTCGAAGGGTTGAAAGAATGAAATTCGAATTCTGTAATTTTGATTCTTTCGAAACTGAAACTCCTCTTCAAACTTTCATTTAAATTTCTCCTCGAAATATACATATCCAAAAGTAGACTCGAACGTTATTCGGTAAAAACAAAAAGACTTAACGTATTCGGAAACGATTATTATAAATTTAGAGAAAAAAATTATCTAATTTTTCAGGGGAATAGGAGATTATGCAATAATTGTGCAATTCGCTATATTTTCATACATCAATACCACCAGAAATACAACTGTTTAATCCCAACCACAAGGAACCACCCTTTTCCCAAACTTTCGAAACTTCCTTCAAAATTCAATCTTAAAAAAAAAAAGAAAAAAAAGAAACTCAATATCTTCCATTCTCAAACCAACTCCAAAGTAACCATTCAATTTCCTCTAACACTCGTAAACTACCCCGAACTACGTCCGCAAACGCAACTATTCAACCTTTTAAAATTCCCAACCAAGCAAGCAACAGAAGAGACACACGAATTACCCACGACTACGAGACAAGAAATCAGTCGATTCGACTGGTGGAAGGAAAGGAGACACGACCCTTGGAATACACGGGTGGAAGATTGAAGCTAGAAAAAGATGAAATGAGATAGGAGAAGGGAGTGAACGTTAAGACTTTCGACGAAAAGTTTCGACTCTTTGGTGCAGAGCAACGACGGCGGATAGACGGAATTTACGGACGGAATAAAATGACCACTTTCTCAAGCAAAATATACACACGTACACATAGAGAGGCGGAATGGAGGGTGCAGGAAAAATTCCGGCAATAAGCATAGCTGGACCGAGGCCAACCGCGTCGCTCTTCCTCCCCTTCACCCCCGTTGCTCCCCTTTTTATCATACATACGTTGCCTTTATAGCGGGAACCGTGGGACACTTGATTGACTGTTTTGTCGTTAAATTAACGACCGGCGTAAATATCGCGGTGAACGAGGCTAATTTTATTGCCGCGTTTCCACACGTTTTACGCGAATGCAAATCAGAGGCTCACCGACACAGATCAAATCAGACGAAATGAGGCGAGACGTGTCTTCGTTTGCTCTTCTTTTGGTGTTTTTGTTTGCTACAGTGTATTTAATGGTGCTCGTTTTGATCAAGTAGAATTGAGGTTTCTTTGGGTTGGTTTGATTGTTACCGATTTGAGATTGAGGGTTTTGAGGTGAGGATAATGAGCAGCGGTGAAATTCTTTTTTTTTTTTT
>NW_017100397.1:499720-515545 GCF_001263275.1 Habropoda laboriosa | reverse complement strand
ATCGAAAGAAATATATTTTTTGGAATGTATGATTATTTAAGTATGGAAACGAATCATTTCGAATTACTTCGAATTTTTTATTTCAATTACTTATTTTATAGTTGGACAGATTTGTTTAACCGCGAATACAATATAACGAGTAGATTGCACTGTTTAATTCCGGTAAAATTTCCGTAGGTGTATTCAACAGAAGACAAGAATATCTTCATGAAAGAAAGATACTTTTATCTTCTTTGTTAGCTCGTTTGAATGCAGATGCAGGAGAATATGAAATAGGAACTGCAAAGGGGGAGGAGGGTATAAGGAAGCCTGTCTCTGCGTACTTTATTCTGCCCGGTCAGCTCTCGGTGTAATCTCATATGCATCTAGTGGATGCATATATCAAACGCCATAAAACAAAAGCACGAACATTGTTCTCGTTTTCTTGAAAAATCTAAAAACACCCTGTCCAGATCCATTTGTATCAGCTTTTAGAATTGGACAAGATATTCCGATCCTCGTTCGAATTATTTTACTCACGATTTCTTTAAAACTTTCTTTCACAATTCTTCCGTACAGTAATTGCCACACTTGCAATTATCGAGAATACTTAAATTTTCATCACTTCTGACACTCCAGAGAATAATTTTACTCACTGTTCACAGAACTATCCAAACGGTCCCAATTTATTGTAACGTGTATTAACAAGGTTGCGCAAAACTTTGCGTATGAATTCTATATGTCAGAGTAAGCAAAAAAATAATTCATATAAACATAGGGTAATTTCGGGAGAGACGGACCAGGCAAGTATTTCCTACATTATCCGCCAGATATGGATGAAAAAACACCGAGAGTCACGCTCAATTTCGTAAAACAAATGTAAAACAAAAGAATACTGACGCGTTCCACATATGGCGGATAATGTAGGAAATACTTGCCTGGTCCGTCTCTCCCGCCGGTCCATCTCTCCCGGAATTACTCTATCAACTCTTTCATAATTTTATTTCACAACTCTTCCACCTCCCTTCGTTTCTATTATAAAATGACAAGGAGTGTGCAAGGCCTTCGGGTGACCAATTTAGTTGAAACTTTGCACACTGGTAGATTTGGTCAGCCTGTTTATGACAATATAGCATTACAGGGGCAGATACTCAATAGTTTTTCTGTCGTTCGGTTTTCAATAGTTTGTGAGATAAAATCATAAAAGAAGTCCTCGATATTTCCTCAAAATGAATGGGTGTAGTCCCGAAAGGCCCCGGTGGCCGATCGACACGAAATTTGACGGTGAAGGGGAGGAGGAGGAGTGGATCCCAATTATAAAATATTAGCTTCGGTCAATCATTACTTTCCGAGATATTAATAAAAAACTTTCAGTACTATACAGTAAATTCTCTACAAGAGTCAGTAAGTTTGGATTCTACAAGTGACGGTATAGATGGTCCTACGCCTAGGCTGCGTCATTGCTGCACCCATGTTATCTCGCTCGCAGTCAGTCAAGCGTGTAACGCTACACCAGTCGGTTTCCTTTACGAGATTTCACAGCTCGGCAAATCATAATAGAAAAATATAATTTCTTTAATTTTACTTTTTTTCATCTGGAATTTTTTTTAACATGTTGGGGATTATAGTATTATGTTTTATAATTTTTTTTTTTCAATTGAAAATAATGTCTAGCTTGCTATGATGTTCAAAATTTTTAGTTGACAACATTTATTTTATTTTAATTATTCTAAACATTTGAGGCACTCCAGTCACTGATGACCACCATGGCCATATCGAGGAAACAATCTAATGTTAATACTTATTGAGTGATTAATTTAATTTCATAATATATCGCTTTGGATGAATTACAAAAACAAATTGCTAAGAAATTACATTATGTACCTGTACACATTATCCGTCGAATGTATAGGGAGAGCTACCGTTTGGTTGCCAATTGTTTATCACATAGAGTCGGCCTACCTCCAAGTAAAAAAAAAAATGTAGGGTCGATTCCACAAGTGTCAGTAAAATGTAGAGTCGAGAGCAGCAGAAAAGCTGCTAAGCAATTAGAATTAAATGTAACGATAGAAATTATTGCAATAATGCGTAATGCAATTGAAAAATCGCAGAAAAGTCTGATACAAATGTTTGAAAAGTAAAATATATAAGATGAGATACAGTATCTTACCACGTAATGTAACTTTTTATTGTGTAACACATTAAAAACACTGTTTGGGAAAAATTTGTCACAGAATTGCATTTCTTATTTAATCTTCCTTTACTGCTACTTCTTGTGAAATTTTATGTCAGAAAATTGAAGAAATTCTTCTTTGTGTTTCGTAGGCAATTGATTGCTAATTTGCTATTGACAGATCGATGTTAAAATTTGATGTTAAATGGAACTTTCATATCTACCATAGAATCTGAATAACTTTTCAAAGTATTTTATTAAGAAACGCGCATATAGTGTTCAATTTTCTATCTTAGAATTAACTTACTTTATCTTACGAACTACTTAAAGTTCAAACTTTCAACTGTGTGTGAGAATCAGAGTGTACACGGGTACGCGTAGTTCTTAGCTTGGTATCCTTTTGCAAAAGTGAGAATTTTCTTTGGAAAAGGATACCAATTACCAGGTCCCACCACGAGGAGGTGACTACGCAAGGGACCCGACAAAAACAAGGGCCCTACTGGCAGCTCTCTATCTTCAGAGATACGCGATTCTCATTCGTAGCAAAGGAGATAAGACACTTTATCAAAAATTCGTGTTCTTAACATAAATTTTTAAGGAGTGTCTTATATTTTATTTGAAATTGCAACGCTAATCATTTTGTCATAGTTAATTTAAAGATTGGAAAAATTCAATGCTCTCCTTTGATAGGGTTTCAAAAAATTATAAATCGCGGTCAGATTGAATTCAGAGCGCAACGAGAAATTCGCTATCATTCTAAAGAACCAGCGAGCATACACGACGAATTTACTCGCGAGTATCGCGCGCTACTCGCGAGTGATTAAGTCGCGAATAAACTCGCAGGAACTGAGTGATCGAGAATTTAATGTTCTATGTTTCGAATCGACGATAGCAAAATGTAGAAAGCATTTTTAGTAATTAGCTACGAATGAGAAACGCGTATCACTGTAAGAGAGCGCGCACATTGTACTCGATACAATTTTTCTATCTTATAGTTACTTATTTTATTTTATGGACTACTTAAAAGTAAAACGCACGCATCCCACGACGTCCATCGGCGGATGAATAGAATTATTTTTTATTTTCTTAGGCTAATTTATTTTACCTTATCAACTACAATCCTTAAAATTAAAACTCACACACACGGTTCTTAACTTAGAACTTCGCTTACTTGCTAGTTTAATTTTGGAAAAGGAGAATTTTTAAGAAATGACGCGAATTGCCTAAGATTCACCACTAACAAGATTCGTCATTACGTCAAGAATCCTATTGATTTACTTGGATATTCCATAATTTCTTACTGAATATGTATTCGACAAAGGACGTCGAGGATTGGTATAGTTCCTGATTTTCTAATTGAACTAAAATTCGAAATAGTTGGTGGAAACTGTAGAAGCTTTATTATAAATTGGAATAGATCGATGGGCTATTGTGGAATAATAATTAGCAGTGACAATTGTTTGACACAGTTACCTATGGGTTACCACAGAATGTTCATTAAGCAAATCTCTCGCATCAATTATATATTTTCGTTTTGTAATTTTTCTAGCTAAAGGAATACTTGTAACTTCTGAAAATTAGTAAAAATTAAGAAATTAGAAATTTTGTAACTTCTGAAAATCAGTAAATTGGGTTATTCATTGCAAATAAATAAATTACGAGTGTATATTCTGGAAGAAAGTGGTAAAATTTCTGAACTGGAAATAATACATAATGAATATAAAAAGAAAAGAAAAAGGAAATATGCGACTCACCATTCACAGAACTCACAGCTGACCACTGCAACATGGACTTGGTTGCATCTCATCTTCCTCTCAGATCCATGGAGTCTGAAATTCCCTCAGTGAACCATTTGCATCCTCTAAGCCTTGAATTTTAGTTCCATCAGCTAGATTTGAGTCCTCCAAGCCTCGAAATTTGGTTCCACCAGTGGTCCAATGCCAGATTGAGTGACTCAAAGTCAGATTTAAAGATCCACAGCCAGATTGAGAGATCCACAGCCAGATTGAGAGATCCACAGCCAGATTGAGAGATCCACAGCCAGATTGAGAGATCCACAGCCAGATTGAGAGATCCACAGCCAGATTGAGAGATCCACAGCCAGATTGAGAGATCCACAGCCAGATTGAGAGATCCACAGCCAGATTTAAAGACCCAAAAAGCCAGATTGAAGGACCCAATGCCAGATTGAAGGACCCAATGCCAGATTGAAGGACCCAATGCCAGATTGAAGGACCCAATGCCAGATTGAAGGACCCAATGCCAGATTGAAGGACCCAATGCCAGATTGAAGGACCCAATGCCAGATTGAAGGACCCAATGCCAGATTGAGAGACCAAAAAGCCAAACTGAAGGACCCACCAGACTTAGGAAGCTGTGGAAGTGTCGCGCGAAATTGTGTACGGATCGCGATTTCTTTCAAGTGTAGTTTAATTCGTTGAATTTTATTTAGTACCCGAAATCGCGAATTTTTACCATCCTCCATTTTCTCATGTAGTCCATTTTAGATGGGGTATTTAGCAAAGGTTTAAGGGAGGTAACAACTGAACGTTCTCAAAAAAAGAAAAGAAAAGCAAAGAAAGAAAAAGGGATGAAGCTATTATGAAACGCGACGCGACGTAATAAATTCTCGTATCGATCGAAAGTAATGGGCATTCGTAGTGAAAATTGACTCTATTAAGAATTAACGCGGTATACTATTGGGATACTCTAATAATGGGAGGGCGTTTGCACCTTTAGTGCAGTAGAGTTCGGATGTGAACTCACATCCTTCGATTTCTTCTTCCAAGTTTGGTAGTTCAGCTTCAAACATGCACATGCACACACATATATAACCAATCACCAAACCCTCAAAAAATTCACTCACAGTTCGCAGACAGGCAGCTGGGCTCTGCAATGTCGATTTCGTTGCATCCTTCCTTCCTTCCTTCCTCTCAGATGGTCATCCTTCCTCCAAGCGTTGATTTTCCAAGACTCACAAACTCACGAATTGTGAGTCACTGTGGAATGGGCGACGCGAAAAGTGCTTCGAAACGCGATTTATTTAGAGAGGGAGAAACCGCGAATTTATATTACTTTAGACTCTACTATCGAACAAAACTTTCATAGAACGCGAGTGAAAAATTGAAACAAGCATGAAATAAACGCGAGTAAATTGAATAAAAAGCAAAAACGCGAATTGGGAGGAAATATCAGATAAACGCGGAAAAATATGCAATAATAAGTCGAACTAGGGATGAAGCTATTATTTCAATACGCGATTCACTGACTCTAATATTTTGAAAAATTGAAAACTTCTCGTAAAAATCGATTATTAATTGCGAAACACTAGTGAGACGGTTTAATTAGGGGCAGCACAATATATAACACAACTAACTACCCATATCACCAGAAAAAAAAACCCATTTTTGTCACTCACAATTCGAAGATTAGGCAGCTGGGCTCTGCAACTTGGATTTGACTGCATTGCCTCCTTCCTTCCTCTCCCAGTTCATTTCCCAAGACTCACAGACTCACACTTTGTGAGTCACTGTGGAATGGGCGACGCGAAAAGTGCTTCGAAACGCGATTCATTTAGAGGGGGAGAAATCGCGAATTTATATTACTTTAGACTCTACTATCGAACAAAACTTTCATAGAACGCGAGTGAAAAATTGAAAGAAAGTATCAAATAAACGCGAGTAAATTGAAAGAAAAGCAAAAACGCGAATTGGGAGGAAATAGTTAAACGCGGAAAAATATTCAATAATAAGCGAACTAAGGATGAAGCTATTATTTCAATACGCGTTGCACTGACTCTAATATTTATCAAAATTGAAAATTGATTTATCACGGTAAACTACTTGGACGGTTTAATTAGGGGCATAGTGCAACGAGTACAGTGCACTCGTTGCAAATCAGCTCACAATATACAATTCAATAATGTAACTAACTACTTAACATGCAAAATTCATGCAACTCCTGCGAAGAATTAGATTAGTAAATCACAATTCATGAAACAAATATAATACTATAATCCTATGCTTAAAATGTATTTTCTTGTGGCCGCCTGACAGCAACCTATAAATCTGGCGCGACAGTGAACGTGTTAATAAGTTGTTCAAATTATATCGTGTTTGATATCATTTTCATCAGAAAAATCTCAATATGTTAAGAAAAATTTCGGGATAAAAAAACGTAAAATTAAAAAAGTTGGTATTTAAATTGCCTGGTTGCCTCGACTCACGTTTCATATATATCTTTTACTCGCTGTCCTTGCCTACGTTCGGCAAACTACAATGGCGGGCGCGAGGCTCCGAAACGTAGTCCCTGACTCTACGAGTGTCAGGTTTAGCTTTCTTGCGGTCTGACACTTGGGGAGAATATACTGTACATTGAAACTGCGTATACAGACGTTAGGGTAAAGTTGCCTAATATGAAACCTCTCTTAATACGAGACCCCAGCTTATCTCCGTTACAGAACTCTTGAATGTTGTAGCGATGCTGTTTCATTTCTTAATTAACCGTGTTAATTATCAAATTAAATATCAAACTATTAAAATCAATTGAGCTTCTTGAGCAACCATATTTGTGAAATACGTTGTAGAAAGTTTTTGAAGTGGTTCGATTAAATTGCAAATACTTCCAAAATAGTAAGTGTATAATCATTTTCAGAAATATTGTTGTATAGTACATGCAATGGAGTTTAAGGCTCACTAGTTGCGTATCGTTGAATAACAAAGACTTAACCTCGAAGCTACTTAATAATTATCGCGCTATTGATTCCGAATATGAGACCCTTGGAAGTTCCTGTTATAAGAAAGATCTCATATTAGGTAACTCAATTTCGTTTTACTGTATAAAGTGTTACCGGTGGGCCCACGAAGACTGCGGTGCAGACGAAATTAATTTCATATGCCCAATGTGTGAAAAAAGACAGCAAAAATAAGTTTTAAGAAGGTGAAACTTGGGTCTCATATTAGGCGACCAGTTTTTCAAGTCATGTTTTTGCATACTTTTCATTTTTATTTTATTACAATGGAACTCTATCTGTTTCGTTATAATTTCTAATATGTTGCAAAGGTGTACATATCTTACATTTAAAACATGTATCGTATTTTAATAAAAGTATTTTTAATCGAGAATTATGCTTCCTTAAAGAAATGGGTCTCATATTCGGATACTTTACCCTACTAATACATCGAGTGCTGCCTATGCATGGAAAATGTGCATAAAAATATTTTATATTTGGAGTCGACTCACCTTTCCCATGAAATTTCGCGTCGATCGGCCACCAGGGCCATTTAGAACTTTATCCAAAAAGTCTTCGATATTCTTTCAAATAAATTTCATCGAATTCAGAACAGTGTTTGAATAGCGTATCCTATTTGTTCCAGGCCCACCACCAGTACATCAGCTCATAAGGAACGACAAGACTGAAAAGCCCCCGACGGTGTCCGTGTCGAGTGCGCCGACATTCTCTCCGGTGCTCAGGCCTGAGGATGGTCACCGTGGTATGGACTCACCGCACTCTCAGACGGGTATGTGACGGCAAACACCGCCTCCCTGTCGAGTTCTCTCGTACAGTAAGCCCGCGAAACACCATTCGAGCCGCGAAAATGGCTGCTCGGGGACCGCCTGTCGCAATGGCTGCCACGGTCCTCGACGAATGCAGGTTCTCTCGATTAATCAATTCTCTGCTCTATTCTTTTCTTTTTTTTTCTTAAATTCAAAAATTTTTTCAATTGAACAAGTTTTAATAATTTCAACCCTTCGAGGGTGACATTTTTTTTTAGTGTAAAACGTGCGAATATTATCCAAAAACAGACCGATCCTGATGAAAGTATTTGGTGTCCTTTACAACTTAATTCGGTGCCTTTTTTTGCAAAGTCTTGACAACTTAATCGATTGCAAACCGCCGTATCTTATCAGAGACGGAATTGAATTCGTGTTTTGAATTCATCGAACGTTAAAATTGTTTGACATTTTGCAAATAAATATCGTAGTTTGTGAGAAA
Organism: Habropoda laboriosa; assembly: GCF_001263275.1. Lineage (NCBI taxonomy): Eukaryota > Metazoa > Arthropoda > Insecta > Hymenoptera > Apidae > Habropoda > Habropoda laboriosa. The sequence continues at coordinate 507,398 of NW_017100397.1, read as the reverse complement.
AGGTACCGAATTAATTGGTACACCTAGTATATGTAAATATAATGGATTTACAGCGACACGTGAAACATATTTGCAGTAATGATAAAGGTAACGAGAAGTTATTTTTCGCTTTCATAGTAACGGTATTCGTCTCGATAAAGTAGAAGCGTAATGTCGCTTGTTTCACGATATTTGTCAGCAAAGGGTTAAATTTTCATAACTTTGGTAATTATTTTATGAATGAATTTTTGGAAATTTTCTGAGAATCGAGAAACCCTTCATTCCAGCCAGATGTTGGCAGCGCGCATTAATTCGTGGCATGTTGACGCGCGCACGCCATTTCCGGGATATATCTGATGGAAAAAGGAAGAGGAGGGTTTCTATAAATGTTCGTTTCTACGTGAACTGTGCTTGAGTTGGTGAAATTTCTGTGTTGCACAGAAAACATAAAGACTCTACTGACAATCGTCTATTTCTAAAACACTCTATCTCATAAAATTATTTAAACAGTGCGACACGAAAAGTAACTACATCTTGAACACAGTTCTGAAAGAAACATATTTATACGAATTTTTTTCAGTTATTTTTCTGTCACGAAAGTGTTCTCGAAAATGGCGTTCACGCGTCAATATCCACCATTCACCCTCCATGAAAACGATATTCTTAATTATAATTCTCCTAAAAAGAGAAAAAGAGAATACCAAAAAATATATCTCGGAAGCGAGTTTTCTTTTAACGTAGCATTTAATTATGGGGAGTCCACTGTAAGTACTCTGCATACCGGAATGCTAGCCTCAGAGACCGAAAGTACGGCTAAAGACACAAAGAACACAGAGACTGTCCGACGAGAATCGTGATATCTCGAACCTCATTGATCCATCTTCCCAAATTTATAACATTTTTCTAACAAATTCCCAAACATTTTTTTCTTTATTTCCTTTTTTCTTTTCTGTCTTTTCTGTTCCCTTGATTCATCATACAGCAGAGAGTGTCGATCTTGGATTAAAAAAAAAAGAGATCGTCGTTCTTATGTCTCTCTTTCTCTCTCTCTCTCTCTCTCTATCTATCTATCTCTCTATCTCTTTCTCTCTCTCTCTCTCTCTGTCTTTCTCTCTTGCTTCACAGTATTACTATTGTCCGCTTATTTTGCCTGACGAGAGTTCTGCTAACAAAATGTCCTGTAAAATAAGAATAATTTTCGTTGATGGATAAATATTATCGAGAGAAAACGTGATAGTGGAGGAACACCGGAAGGAAGACTCGTGTGAGCGGTGAAACGTTGCTTCCGTCGATCCTCGTAGTCAAAGACAAAACGGTCGATATTGCGAGTAGAAGGTGGAGCTCGGTGACGCGGTGTAACGACGATATCTTTCGAATTTTTAGCTTTTGCTTTAATATATTTAAAGTGGCAATTTTGTGGAGGATTTTTGAATTCTTAGAATTTTTCGAGGAGAACCTTAGGCAAGAAAGGAGATTTAGGCAAGTGTTTAGATTCCTTTTTTATCATTGTACATTCACTTGAAAATTGTTTCACTGTTCTGTGATAATATTCCAAAAAATAATTAGAGTAATCATGGGTTCATTGTTGTCCTATAGTTTTCTTCAGAATTTTTCGACTCGTCTTTAAGGTTATTCTTGCAACAACGAAGAACTATAATATCCCCATAATAATTGGAGTAATCATAGGTTCACTATCATCCCATAATTGTCTTGAGAAATTTCACACTCTTATTTAAAAATAATGCTTGAGAAATTTTTCATACATCCATAGTCTTCTTCCAAAATATTCTCTTAATAGGAAGAAACCTTCCCATATTTATTTTAATATCTCACACAAATTTTTTCTACCACAATTATTATCAGTTAATTTTCTGTTAAAAAAAAAAGAAAAAAAGAAAAGAGGATACCATTTATCCTAGCAAACATGGTCTCGAGGTATTTAAGCGTGATCGATTCTTCGTCCTGTATATACACTCGATACACGCCACCCCGGAAGTGTTCTTTCCCCACGTCGCCAGCCGCGTTTATGCGTTTTTAATGTGCATCCTCGTTGCACCGTGCGCCGGGCTCGAGTGCATCGTCAGCGATTTGGCGCCTCGAATGTCCAGTGTGCGATAAACCCAAACTGAGCTCAGCCAGGCATCATGTAAGTAAATTGATCACCAGGGATCGCTAGATCTCGATCCTCGCGAGACAAAAGCTCGAATCGGACCGAGAGATCGATCCTCGGGCTACACAATGCTTCGCTAACCCGCTTAGAAGAATCAAATATTCGTGATACTATACTACATGGTGATAATGTGCAAAAAATTGGACTAATAGGGATTTAAAATTCCTAAAAAGATTTATACTCTCATTTTTTTTGGAAACGAATTTGAAAAATTGGAATAGTAACTCGAATCATTCTAAATGAAAATTTAAAAATACTAGAGGAGACACAATCAAACAAAAACAGATTTGAAAGAGATTTATTTTGTCCATTTTTGGAAATTAGTTTGAAAAATTAGAATGCAAATCAAAATTATGCTAAGTGAAAGTTTAAAAATACTAGAGAAGGGACAATGGAATAGAAAGAGATTTGTTATCTTTATATGTTTTTGGAAATTAATATTCAAAATTTGAATCGTAATTAAAGTGATTTCAAGTGAAAATTTAAAAATATATATATTTATTGAACAAAATTGACAGAAAGTGAATTACAGTGATAAAAAAAAATGGTGCCTTTACACCATATCGACGAGTATGAATAGCACTTTGCATCCGCAGAACGCGATTGCACCGCCCATTTAAGGAAGATTTAATACGCATAACGACCCGGGTACAGTACTATCGTCGATGAGACCAATTGTCCGGTTCGAACGCGGGCGATACTTTTAAATTAGGAACGAGATGCTCGAAAGTAGGTTAGTGGAGCTCGAGGCGACTTTCCGTGCCACGAAGACGTCCAAGAAACGGCACGTTGGTCCTTGAACAACGTGAAAATCCTTCGAGCACACAATCTTTCTAAAATTGATAATAGTACACGTTGAAATCTTTAATTACTTATTAAAAAATTAACCCAGTTAACAAGTTAGAGAGCACAAGAAAAGAAAATCGGAAAGGTCAATATTCCTCTCTGGTTCGATTCGAAGTGAAAAGATGTGAAATAACGTATTCGAATGAGAATAAAATGGGGATCGAGAAAAGGAGATCCGGAAGAGCAGCTAGCGGAGGGTGATCGATGATCGATGGCGGTGCGCAACCATGCAAAAGCCCCTTAATATCGCGTGAAAATGACGCGTGATGATCTCTGTTTCAGTCTGAGCCCGAGCGTAGAGAGAAGCTCGCTAAAACTCGACTAAAAGGTACTTTGTGACTGGTTATTGACTGTTCTACATATCTATACATATATTTGTTACGTATACGTTATATACGTACGTGTATCAATGTACATACGTGTATACAAGTACACGCAGCGGACACGTGACGATTATTTCAGACCGGAAGTGATCACGAGCGTGTGCAATACTGTACGAATTATTTTGCAGAAAAAATTTTACTTCGTAGAAATTTACAAAATAGTACGTACGAACCCTGGTGAAAATTTTTACTTTTCTCTACTGTCGTGTAGTGAACTTTCGAGCTTTCTTTTTTTTTTCAGAAAATTGTGAAAAGGAATTTCCCAAGGAATTTCCATTTTTTCAAGTCAAAGGAAGTTTCGTTAAAAAAATTCGTAGCGAACTTTCGAACTTTTTCGTTTTCCTTTTTTTTAAAAAATTGCAAAAAGGAACTTCTCGAAGAATTTTCATTTTTCCAAATCGAAGGAAATTTCGTAAAAGAATTCTCATTCCCCTTCCGGATATTAAGAATGACAAAACAAAAATTTTGAGATCTCGAGTCTCGACCGATTTCGCCTAAAAATTTCATTCTCTCGGTAAAAAGCACGCACACGCTCGTTTCGATAATACCACTTGGTGTACGTACGAACGATATCAGGCACTGTCGGTGGTTCAATTCCCCGACGCCCAGAGCGTACTCAACCTACCTAAAAATTTCCGCTTCTCTCGATGCCACGTGTCCGTGCACGCGTGTATGTATGCACATGCATCACGATGTCGTATATATACGCTCGAATATTTTTACTCTCTATCTCTCTATATACACACACATATATATATATACATATATGTGTATATACGTATATATGCATATATATATATATATACATATATTATTGCTGTCACGTTTGTCATTTTTTCTTTTTTCCAATGGTTGTTTCTTTTCTCACACTATTCTCTCTACTCTCTCTCTCTCTCTCTCTGTCGTGTCTCTCCTATTTCTCTCACTCTCTCACTCACTCTCTGTATCTTTAATGTTTCTCTCTAGCTATATTTGTATATCACGAGTATGTAACGTAACACGAGAGAAAATACCGGATCACATACATTTATATGTATATATAAACACAACTGCAAAAGTATCGAATGTTTTTTCATGAGACACGTATATATAATACATGCACTCGTACACTTTGCATATATAGGCCCTGTAGATGTATTGTGTCTCTCTCTGTCTCTGTCTCTCTCTTTCTCTTTGCTCGCCTGTTTCTTTTCTCTTTATCTTTTGTATATTTGCGTATCAGTGGAAGTTGGAGCACGACGACGATGATTCGCGTCTGAAAGGCAAATCACACGATCGATCCTTGAGAAGAAAGATTCGCGAGAAAATTGCCGGAGTTTTATCGGGTTCGCGGGGGGTTGAGTAGAGGAGATTTTGTAGGTGCATCTTGGGATGAGGAAGAGGATTCCGTGGAATCGAAGGAAATTGGCCAAGTTGCGGAGTTTCGAAGGTTATTTAGATTTAGGAAAGTTTCTCGCCCCTTCCGGGAGGAGAGAGGCGAAGATGAGATTCGGGGATATTTGTAATTTGGACATTCTTTTAGTTTTGGTATTGGCAATTTTTTTCATTTCCGAATTTGCAAGCTTTGACGTTCGTAAATTTTCGAGTTTGCAAGTTCTAGAGTTCCCGAAATTTCCAAATTCGCAAACTCCAGAATTCCAATTTTCCAAATTCGCAAACTTTGGAATTTCCGAATCCACGTACTCCGCAATCCCCTCAAATTCTCAAACCTTCCATTTTCCAATTCTGAAAATTCGCGAATGCCCTTCTTTCCGTCCTTTGAACCGTTTAAACTCGCAAATTTCCAGAACTTCTCCTCAAAGCTTCTCGTCACTTCTGGGCTCGATAAAAATTCGCAACACCATCGATAAAAGGGAGCCACTCGAGGATCACCGGCCCTCCCCTTGAAAAATCGACGAGGTTTCTCCGCGAAGTTTTCGCCAGAATATGCATCCGGTCGGTCGCGAAGATTAGGTAGGGCGCGAATCGTCGACGCAGCTCGAAATTGCACAATCACGCCCAGCCAGCCCTCCGTACCAACACTTTATATATCTCTGAATGTATATTGGTGTCTCTGCAAGCGTTACACTCTTACACATGTACACAAGCCTTCGACCACTCTCCATGCACACGAACACACGTATTATATGTGTATACACTCACTGGATTTCGAGGGTGTCTTCGATGCGGCAGGAGACAAATTTTCTCGACACACACTTCCTCCGAACCTTCTTCTCGATTTATTGCAAATCCTACACCTTATACTTAACCTCTTACCTTACGATTTAACATGGATGATGTAACGGTGGATTTCTTGGTCACATAGATTAATCCCAATTATTCACAAAAATAATTCTACTTTACACTTTACTGTTATTATTATAAAACGATAATCAACTTCTCCAAAAATTTGTCTTGCCGCGTTCATCGAAGACACCAAAAAACAGGACTGAGAACGAAGAGAAAAGAGGAGAATAAGAAGAAGAAATAAGGGAAGAGGGAGACACGTCGTGGAGGTGAAGGAGGAGGAGGAGGAGGAGGAGGATGAGGAGGAGAAAATGGAGAGAAACGCAGGAGGTATTCGTTCCTCGCGGCATGCAGCGTCGTCGGGCAAGCCTCTCGAATGCCTTCGCTATCGATCTCCGCGCGATGTTCGGTTCTTCTCTCCACCCCCAACAGACCATCCCCCACCCTCTTTATATGTTATGTTCCCCTTAATTCGATAGATCTATTCCCAATCGCGCTAAGTGCAGTGCTTAATTTTTAGCAGCCTCCTTCGATCGTTACTCTGATTTATTCGTATGCGAAATTTTCTAGAGTAAAGAATAGAAAAAGTGAAGATAAATACTGTGTGACGCATATGAAATTGGTGCCAAACGAAAAATATAGTTTTACAGTTTTATTTGATAATGATCAATTTAAATGTCTCAGATATCAAAATTTGCAAGCTTTCGGATTCTCAGGTGTGCGAATTTGAAAATTTTGGAATTCTCAGGTGTCCGAATTTGCAAAGCTTTGATTTAAAAAAATTTCCGAATGTGCAAGCTTCGGATTTCCCAAAGTGTCGAATTTAGAAGCCTTGAATTTCTCAGATTTTCAAATTTGCAAACTTTGAATTTCCAAAATTTCGGAATTTGCAAACTTTACGTTTGATGTGATAAATCAAATTTTTAATTCAAAAAAGGTTTGAATTTTAACAAATTACTCTTTGTAAAGTCTCCGGTCTTTTATGAGCCACGCAGTATATTTGGAATTGAGCACTGTTCTTTTTGACACTAGATCTACCAGTGAATTGATATTAAATTATTTGATAACAATTAATTTACAAATTACTGCAAATATTTTAATCTCTTTGGTAGTTCCGGTGTTAACGATCGAATGCAATGTTCACCAAAATGGCGCACATATACCGTCCCCCAAAAGTTTCTTTCACTCTTCTTTTATCTATTGGTTCTCTTTGTCATTGTTCATTGATGTTGTTTTACGAGCTCTCTAGTCTCGACGCTGTTGTTATGGTAGTTGTTGCACCGTGTTCATATTCCTCGTCATTGGTTGTTGGTCTTGCGATGTCCGCGCGCTACGTTCAGCGCGTTTTCTTTCGTTTCTTTTTATTTTTTATCGTAGAACACTGATAATATTGATCGATGTTTCAAATGTTCACAACTTTTTGTCCATAGAAGTGAGATTTATATTAATCTCGCTTCGTTGAATTCTCTCACGTGTACCATTTTCTTACGTACGACACGCCGCTTTGTCCTCCCATAATTTTCTTGTCTCACCCTGTAATTTCACTGTGACTGGAGACGTGTACTGTACTATTTTTTTGCGCGATGGTTTCCTGACCACTCGTGCCTCGAAGTCTCTTCTTGATATTTGTTTTTATTATAATACAGTGTCGACGACTCGAAATACATAGGAGAGAAAAAGATACACTTGTGTGATACACGTGGCTGATTATTTTGGAATATTATCCTAAAAAAAAAAAAGAAATGCTCTATGAATATCTCTCCCTCGATTTTGGTCCATCAGGTAATCCAGGTGGTCCATCAGCTGTAGCAAAATTGAATCCAGTTAGCCCAGTAACGCTTAGAAATAGAAAAAAGAAACTCTCCCCTCTCTGAAAAGGCGAAGTTCTTTGTAAAGTGAGAAACACAAAATTCTTTGGAGTATTCTACATTGCAATTTTCAAAAATTATAATATTTCATATTATAGTTGAAAATAATTCCTTAGGATTAGAAAATATTCTACAATAATTCAAAGGATAGCCATTGTCGAAAATTGCAAAAATTGCCAAGAAAATTCTCCCTGATATTCTACAAT
>NW_017100397.1:491822-499588 GCF_001263275.1 Habropoda laboriosa | reverse complement strand
TACAATTTTTCCAAAAAAAAAAAAAAAAGATATTCCAAAGAATTTAAGAAATATAAAACAAAAGGATCTATTTCCACTCTTATGCGACAAAAATACAGAAAGAGAGAGGTGGAAGAGATAAAAGAAAAGGGGGGGAGCGTAGATGGAGAATGGTGAAAAGTGGACTAATTCGAGGGTCGTGTTTGTGTCCACCACAGGGGGATCTCCGAGAAATCCTGACGTCTGATCGCTATACGGTAAACCGGTGCGTCACGAGGAACCGAGAAAGCAAGAATGCTCGATGTTAGCCCCATTATAAGAACTATACCCACTACTACTACTACTATACATATATATATATATATTATATGTGTTAGCATTTCGATGTTGCATCTCTGGAATCACTGTTTTATACGAAGCAATATATGTATATACATAGTATATATGTATTATGCGACAATTATTATAAATAGATATGTATATATGTGTGTATTATTCCTTCTTTTATTTTTATATTTTGTTGGTTGCCGGTGAAAATAGATGTATGTATATGTGTATATTTATAATAATTGTTGCGCCAGTGTTCACTGTATAGCCGCCTGCAGCTGTGTGCACGATTGTTCGCGCAAATGCTGTCTTTGGTAGGCGAGCTGATGATTTCTTTTTTCTTTCTGAAAATTATTCTTTTCATTTTGAACGTCGAGAGTGACACTATCGAATTCCCAGATCTACAAATTATCAAGTTGGAATTCCTAGACTTTCGTACTTTCCAGCTTTGGAATTCCAAAATTTCCGAATTTGTATGCTCTGGAATTCCCAAATTAGTTCAATGATTCAATTTCTGATCGACCGGGAGGAATTTTCGAGGAAATTGAATCAGCTGAATGTTTGATGTAGTTGAAAGGTGCAAAAAAAGAAAAAGCAAAGGAGAAATAGACTTTTTGGTTTTAGTTTTTTTCTTTTCTCGTTCGTCTTACGTGTCCGTTGAACACCATCGATGGAGCTTGCGCTTTCAGACATACGATACACGTTAGAGGAAACCTTTTCAGTAAGTGGAAAAACGAGTTTTTTTTTACGAAAAAGAAAAAAGATCAGGAATTTTTCACTGTGCTTTATCTCGCGGAAAATGTGAAAGAAATGTTTTCCTAGGATTTTTTCAACAAACACGTCCGGATGTTTCTGAGTAGACACGGACGATCGATGTCAGACCTCAGTAGAACCACTCAGCGTTATACGTGACGTGTCTGACTTATGACTGACCCTTTCTACTGACACGTTGAAATCCACCATACTTCTGACGAATTTTATTCTTTACGTTCCTTCTGTATTCTTCGCAGGTATCTTAGAGAATTCCTCGATCGTTGTAAATATCAAAAAATTGCGGAAATAACCTTTTGCAGTATGTTGTCATTTCAGGGATGAATAATTATACTCTTTTGAATTTTTTCAACGATATGCAGTATGTCCGGTTTATCTCAGAACACCGAAATATCTCGAAAACTACAGGCGATATAAAAAAATATTTCCCGCGCAATTTGGTCGAAAATTGTAGCGCATAGAGGTCGACATATTGCTCTGATGTTCTCTTGACCTTGCAACGAGCTTGCAAAGCCCTGTATAGGTCATGTTTAAGTTTTTAAATGGAAGCGTATATCTTTGATTATGTTTTCTTGTAGCTGACATCGAGTCGTTTTCAGAACACCGCGTATTTGCGGTTTTTGCGTAAATTATTATCGAGATATTAGCTTCCGAGTTTTACATGTTAGCATCTTCATCTTTCTCCGCGGTGCGCACCAAGCAACGCCAGTGCCGGCGGCATGCAAAACTTAGAAGCTGATATCTCGATAATAATTTACGCAAAAGCCATGCAATATTTTGAAAACGACTCAATGCCAGCTACACGTTTCCATTGAAAAACTTAAACGTGACCTTTATACAGGGCATTTCAAGATCATTGCAACTGTACTGTCGTCCACTGTACGCTACAACTTTCGTCCGAAATATGATTTTCGTATCGTTTGCAGTTTTCGAGATACTTCTGTGCTCTGAGATGAACCGGACATACCGTATGTATACGATGATTTTTTCTTATTCGCTCTAACGAGAAGTACACCATTGAATTTCTACCATTTTCGCGTTACACCAAAACGGCCAAATGAAACCTGAAGCAAACCCCCCCTCTAAACCACGAACCCCACCAAAACCCAACCGAAACTAACCAAATCGATAATTCTCTAACGAAAACTGGTGTTTTTGTATGCCTCTGTAACGGAAATAAGTACACTCTGCGATAATCCTGTTCACCTGTGTATGTATAGTACTATATGTGTATAATATCTATATATGTATATTTTTGTCACGCCCCCGTTTGCCTGTCCGTCTGACTGACCTGTCTGTTGTCAAAATTATCATATGAAGTAATCGAAAGTTTAGTTAATCAGCCCCATTATCCCCAGGTGTTATTAATGAATTGTTAATAAGAAAGAAAAGTTTGTCGAGCCTTTTTGAAAGTCGGGAAATTGAGAATCGTCCAGAAGTATGTATGATTCGGGGCTTGGAAATGGACAGACAGACAGACAGACAGACGGATGGCATTTTTTGCTAACTGTGTAGTACTGGTTCTACCTGGTAAGCTAGCTGTCGCTGTCTGTCTGTCTGTCTGTTTGTCTGTCTGTCCGCCCACCCTGTTACACCCACCTGTTCACGTATTACTATTTTTAAAGGTACAGCCCCGAGTTGTGGGGAGAGGGTGGAAATTTTGGAAGCTTTGGAATTCTTAAGTTTACAAACATTCAGATTTCGAAAGTTTTGGATTTCCATGATTTTCGAGTTTACGAAGCTTCGAATTTCCAAAATTTCCCAGTTCTCAAGCTTTTGCATTCCCAAAGTACCGCGTTCGCGAAGCTTCGAATTTCCCACGTTTCTGAATCCGCAAGCTTTGAAATTAGCGAGTTTCCGAATTCTCAAGCTCTAAAAACCAGAGCAACGATCCCTCGCTCCGAATAATCGAGACTGTACCTTCTTGAACCGTGCACACCATTATATATTATCTCTGATTTCTCACTCACTGTCACACGGCCAATGCTCTGGGTATGTCGTATGCTGGATGGATTAATTGATTAATTAATTAATTCATTAACTTGATTGATTGATTGATCGATTCAAATTAATTTTCGAAACCTTTGATTGAGACATGACTTGACTTGTTATTGCTCTATTACTACTACTACCACTACTACTACTATTACTACTATACTACTCTCTTTCTTTCTCTCTCTCTCTTTCTCTCTCTCTCTACCTCTCTCTCTCTACCTGTCTCTCTACCTCTCTTTCTCTCTCTCCGTACGATACTACCTATATACATATATATATATATTCTATTGTTGTTGCGATGTTGGTGTTGTTGTTTCTGAACCGTATACATATATATATATACATACATACATACATATATATTAAAACAAATATATATGTATATCCATTGTATTGATGTATTCTATTTATATATACATATCTATATGTATATATACATACATGTATATAACCACATGTTGCGTGAATATACGTGTGCGTGAGCTCGAGCAGTTTTTAAGATAAAAAAGATAGAGAATGAAAATGTATTACTTTCGAAAAATGTCTAGATTGTACACTTTAACATGTAGACGCCCGCGCACACGCACACTGGTATACAAATACATGTACATTTCAGCCAGCCAGCCTTACGCTTGGAGTGCCTTATATGTATATATATATACATATATATTTAACACGATCGTTATAGTTGGTCGAGAGCCCCCCTTCCCCCAAAGAAGTACCACTAAAACCACCCCCTAACAGACTCGCGGCTGCAATCGTTACCTCTGTTTGCTCCCTCTTCCGCTAAGCTCCCGCGACGCTGGCAGACCAACTTTACTAACATTCTCCGCATTAACAATTACCATTTACCGACGAACGTACAACCGCATTTGCCAAAGTCTGGCATGCGCAATTCCCGAAATCTCAAGCCTCTTCGGTGTCTAGGGCAATGTCTCAGGAATAGGAATTAAGCGGACTGTAGATCAGAGGATATGAATTTTTCAAGGAATACAAGCAGAACAAATGTAGCATAGAAGTTAGAATTATTCTGAAAAATAGACGGAGCAATTTATCAGAAAAGTAACAAAATTCTATTTCCGTGGGAAATCTGATTGTATTGTTTGTCTACATCTTCAGCAAATTGTTTCAAAATCTCTCTGGAGCCTTCGAAAGATTGTTCAGAAAATAGAAAAGGTGTAACTTGGCAGGGAAAGTATATTTATCGGGAAGATAATCAGGGAAAATCAGATTCTAAAATTTCTCAAAATTCTCAGAAAATTATTTCGATAATTTGAAGAAGAGATTTGATAGAGATGAAATTTTAAAGTTTTTCTGAATTCGAAGAAGGAACTATTGTGAGAAATACTCGAAAGAATTGGTTAAAACAATAGAGAAGCCAACGTTAATGATCAATAGCCATGGAAGGGGGCATTAAATGGAGTCGATTGCAAAGGAGCAGGAGGGGGTGGTTTAGCCGTGGGTCAGGCGATCCAAACAGAGGATGACAGTGGTGAATTATGTTTCAGGATTGCACTCACCGCACGAAGGACTGGCCGGTGGTTCCGGTCAAAGTATGTCCGGGCTCGCGTACTACCAGCCGGAGCACCCTGCCTCCACAGGGGTGGTGAAGTACCCCGAGAACGGTCACGATACATTGTCAGATTTCGTGACGTTCGTCTGCCAGGAGGCGGAGAATACACAGCAACTGCCCCAGGTAGCTTCCGGATCCTTTTTAAACCCGCCACCTTGTCCTCGTTCCAAACGAGAATATACGTTCTTCCAATTTAAAGATGTTATTCGAATATATATTTCACATTATTGGATCTTTGATTTACGTAGGGTCGATGTATTGGTAACAGGTGTAAATTTGTTATTAAAAATAGGAGTATATGGATTTAAGAAGTTTTAAGGACACAGTTAACCCTTTGCACACCATAAGATTAATAGTGAAATTTCTGAGAATCCAAAGTTTTGTTTTGACAAAGAAAAATGAAGGGATAAATTTACTTATTTCTATTTCTTCTACTGATTTGCATTATTTTGACAATATAAAAACACCTGAATTTTACATTTTAAAGTTCTCCGTGTCGCCATAACAGCGCCATTGGAGTGCAAAGGGTTAATATTACACTTATATGGAGAATATGTGCAATTATGGTGAACAAGTGGAGACTTTGCGAAGATAAAAGATGTTCGATAATGTGATACATTGTGTTATCAGTTTTGCTTTTACATGAACGTTCACATTTTTTTTTTAAGTATCCTGTATTTGTACCTAATGTTTGATTTATGCAGGACCAATTGGTACCAAGATAGAATTTTTATCAGAAAGTTGCATTTGGTGGATGTAACAATAATAACTGCTAAAGAGGATTGAACCAGGTGATGTATGGTTAGATGTATTTGGAGAACGTTTTCCCGAAAGAATTAAAGGGGACAAGGGGCGGTTCTCTGCGACCTGCATCGTCAGGCGTGTTCCAATCGCCCTGGATTTTTCGAAATTCGTTAAGAAAACGATCGGTAAAATTGCTGTTGTTTAATATGAAATTGAAAACTGTGGGGATAGCTTAGAATCAAAATTTATAGCGAAAGATTGCTTTCAACCCCTCGTTTGCGATATAAAGTCACTCCTAAATCTCTTCAAACTCATCCTATTCTAAACATCGTTCCATTGAAATGAGAAAAACTTCTATTTCCAATTCATCTGACACAAGCATCGAAAGAAAATCCAAATACACAAAGCCATCCAAAAAACCCTGAAAGCCTTCGTAAGATTACGCTGTCCCTCCGAAAACACTTCAACCAATTAAAAAAAAAGGAAGAAAAAATTCATATCACTTCGAATGTCCATTTGCACACAAACGAGGGGTCCATCGCCACGAAGTCTGAGAAAAGTTAAAGGAGAATGAAAGGATAAATAAATTTTACGATGGAGGGCTGAAAAAGTGGCTGGGATAAGTTGTAAGAAAACGGGGTGAATGGATCACGCGCGGGTCGACGATGTTGATCGGTGGGTGTGTGGTATTTCCAGGCGCAGCTAGCCGGACCCCGCACTGGCATACAAAAGTTCTCACAGTATTATCCGAGTTCGATGCTGCCGCCGCCGCCACCCGCACCGATGGCGAGGCCGGTCGCCATTATAAGGTCGACAGGCGAGCTGACGGCCGCGAGCTCGAACTCGCCCCCCACCTCTTCGACCTCACCTACAGACCCAGCCGAACTGGCGCCCAATCAGGAGCAAATGGCCGCCGCCGCGGCGGTGGGACTGGTCAGTTCCGGTTGCCAGAGCTCCGTCGATCCAGCCGGAAGGAAGAGCCCCGCGAGGATCCTCGTAACAGCGCCGCACACCAGCCGGGAGTACACGTTTGCTCACTTTCACTCTCAACCTGGACAGGTGTGTGCTTCGTTTCTCTTTCTTCTTGTCCTTTCTTGGGATTTTCAGTTAAAGTTTAGAACTTTTTCTGTCCTTACTTTCTTCAATTTATCGCTTTTGGTTCTTTCCGTTTTGTTCACAGCAAATATTCACGTATCCTACCATCAGCTCGATGTCAGGGGTGATCTCCCCAACGAATCTCTCCCTATTCTCATCGCCAGTTTCGGTGACGAGGCCAGTAGCCACTCAGAGATCGGTATCTAACGTGCCACCTCGTTGGAACACGGCACCGTTCATTAATTTAGAGGACGATTATAATATGATCGCACCGATCATCACTGGCACTGCCAGCGAGCCGCCTTCCGCCATGGACGAAGGTCAGTAACATTATCTAGGATTGTGATCTAAAACAGTTTTCATATTGCTCCGAGACCTTTCAATCTCAACAACCTCCAACTCAAACTTCACGTTATCCTCCTTCCAAATCTCCTAACCAAACCTCCTTCTATCATTCCAGAACGATACTTCCACCCAGTGCACACGAGCAGCGTGGTGGACAAAAGCGGCGCTGGTAACCTAATGGGCACAGATCTTGGTGTAGCCACGGATCCAACCTCTCACCATCACCAACAACAACCTCAACAGCCTCAGCAGCAACAACAGCAGTCACAACAACAGCAACAACAAACACAACAGCAGCAACAGCAGCAGCAGCAACAAGTGATGCAGGATAAGAGCGGCCGACCAAAGTCTCCTCCGTGACACTGGAGGCTTAGAGCGGAAAGCGTCGAGAAGCTCGCATGTTCCACGGGGTCGTTACTCACCGGCGCGTACGATAATTACTCTGAGCCGGAGGGGAATCGCCAGGATTCCCCGTGTCGTGTTCAGCTTCGCGACCTAAGCCTGCGGAGAATCGAGTGCCTGAGAGTCTGATCGTTAGTTTAAGACGGGAGCAGCGTCGAGGGATGATCGTGTGAGCCGCTTCCGGCGTAACAGGGCCCATCCGCCATTATGGTACCGCTCCAGTAACGAGCAACCAGGGTTAGGCCCTGGCTTCGCGATCTCTTTGCGGAGCTCGATTTTCAACCTTCTGGACTACTGTGCCTTTTTATGCTTCCTTTTTCCTTTGAATCGTTTTTTCTTAATGTTTACGTTTCAGAAACATGGGGACTCTTAGTATATCGATGCCTTGAAATCTTTAATTTTTCATTTCTTTGACACTTTACTTACTGTACTCTTTGGAAAGTTTGGTTGTGCCTTTGAGAAGTGTATCTTGATTTGGCGAAAATTGGAACCATTTGCAATGTATTTTTCACAGCTTGGTACTTTGAGAATTTCT
>NW_017100397.1:486985-491646 GCF_001263275.1 Habropoda laboriosa | reverse complement strand
ATTTCTCACCTTACGAGGTTTCCAATTTTTCTAATTGTTTTCTCAGAATCTTTAAAATTCTTTTCAAACTCACGCGTCAATAAAATTTATCAACATCCAATTGCCCTTTTAATAAAATATAAAAATTCAGTTGATATTTTTGCGAAACTTGCTTTACCATAACGAAATGAATGTCTTTTAACTGGGAACGAAAGGCTGGCTGCTCCAGGGGGTTATCGTTTCGGTCAATTATTACTTCCGCGCCACCGGAAGCGTCTTCTCTCTCGACGCGCTGTTCATTTCTCTCTCTCTCTCTCTCTCTCTCTCTCTCTCTCTCTCTCTCTCTCTCTCTCTCTCTCTTTTTCTCAAGCGTCCACTTGAAGGACCGTGAGTAAGGACCCCTCATTTCGTCTCCTAATTGAATAACGTCTATCGATCAATCGCCGATCGGTCCCGTCGATCGATTTCAAAAATGTCGATTATTTAATAACGAAGAACAAGGAGAAAAGAAACAAAGAGAGAACTCCGATTTTATAAACGATGACCGTCTATTCCTATATTCTTCCTGCTTCTTCGATGCCCTTCCGGGAACGTGTGTTTTTTTGTACATACACGCTCGTGGTATTTTGTAAAGAAAATTTTAGAGGACCTTAGATAGTAGTCGCGAACAGAAAAATAACGAAAAGAAAAAAAAACGAACCGAGAAGAGTTACACGCGTTACTGGGACGAACGTGAAGAAACGAAGAAAAAACGAGAGAAACAAAAGAGAAAATAAGAAATTCGTTGCGCTCTTCTATAGGCGAAGGGTTGAACTGACGAAACGAGAAGATTTAAAGGGAAGAAAGAAAGAAAAAAAAAGATTTCTAGTGCCAATTTCGAGTAGCTTATAAATATTATAAAGAAATTGTAATTTTTCTATTATATTTTTCGAGAAGCTTCTTCTTCGATTTGTACAAGGATAAGTGAAAAAATGAGGAAGAAGAAGGTCGAGGGGACACGATCGACGATGGTATCGGTTAGAAAAAGAAAAAAAAAAAGATGGAAGCTAACCTGTCCACACGAACCACGGATAATAATATTAATGATAATATTAAAATTAATATAAACAACAAGTAATTGATAATACTTTATAAATTGTATCGTTAAATAATAATAATAATAATAATGATAATAACGATATCGCCTAATGCTCAGGCTAGTGCTAACACTAGTGAAAAAAAGGATACGAAAACGGAAAATATAAATGGAACACAGAGGAGAGCAATATGGAATAAAAAGAAGAAGAAGAAGAAGAAGAAGAAGAAAAAGAAACCACGAGAGAAACGACTAGTTTTACGTGAAACTAGTCAACAGAGGCTGCTAGTTAGACAAACAAAGTGAATATTTAATATTGATTACTTATTGATTAATTAAGCGGTTAACTAATTACGAGATACACGAGTTGTTTGATGATAATGACGGTGATTAAACGTTATAATATGGCGCGCGTGTAATAGAGAAACGGGAAAGGAAAGGAGAGGAAACCGTTCGAGGTAATGACGGAAGAAGAGTAAAATGGCGGACGTGAAGAGGAGAACGGAGTATAACGAGACTATTAGAAAGACAAGGAAATAAAAAAAAAAAAATGAATAAAAAGATACAGAGAAGAGGGAATGATGTTTCGAGATAGTGAGAGATCTATAGTTATTATTAACTACTTAGGGATTTAGTGTAAACGTCGCGCGACAAGGAGCGAATGAAAAATGTAACATCGAAAATCGACGACAACGAAGGTCCTAAGAAACTATTATTATGTATATTGTCCAAAAGTGCTTTCCGTCGACTGTACGTTAGAAAAGAAGAAAGAAAAGATGAGGGTGCCTGACTAGGCGGGGCGATTCTTTTCTCTTTTTGAAAATGAACCTTTACTCTGCCAGATAATTGGAAGAAAAAAATGTTTCGATATTTTGAAGAAATTTTATTTTCACATTTAAAATGCTCTACTCCAAATTTGTGAAGCGTTCGAAATCATATTTAATTTTCAGTTTTCTTAAAATTTTCTTTAACTTTAATGTAAAGTAAAATTGTTTAAATACGAATTATTAAGATTCTGGCAAGGTGAGGGTTGAAAGCAAGCACGAGGGGCGACCAGTCCACTTTGTAAATCCTAAGATAGCGATCCCTGAGGAACCCCTTACGTAAGATGCGCTTAATATACTCGCTAGACGACCAGGTTAGTATTTCCGAGGCGGTTCTTTCTGGGTTTTCTGTAAAGTTTCACAAGGAAAAAACAAATGGTATCCCTTTTTCTGTTTTTCTCACTTTCTCTCTTCGAGTGAGGTTGAAAGGGTGCGTTTTGCCCATTCTTGCGACGATTAGATCCAACGATCGTGAAATTCGATGGCTCGTGTCCCATTCGCGATAATTATATTTTGAGAACATTTTCTCCGGTTTGTTCTGTTCCCAGCGGTGATAAGCTCATAGAAAAATAAGAATGGAGGATCGTTCAAAAGCTAGTAGTTTTTTTATTATGTCTCCCACATTTGATTGTTGATCGTGCCTTTCTAAGTTCGTGTTTGTGCTTCTGTTGTGTATCTTTCGAAGTTGATTTTCCGTAGATCTAACAGAACTTCGGGGTCTGGAGCTTTCCTCGCGGGTGACTAAATTTGAAATTTATAAAAATTTTTATTAACAAAATTTCTGGTTGGCGAAACGTTAATTTTGCAAAGTATAAAATCTTCGAAATTTCCAATTCTCCGAAATTTTAAAATTTCCAAAGCTTCGAATCTCCAAAATTCCCAATTCGCAAAGTTTCCAGTTCCCCAAATTTTCACATCTGCAAAGTTTTCAATTTCCACAAACCCGAAGAGTTTCTGAATTTGAAATTCCCCAAATTAAAAATCTCCCAAAATTAGCCATTCCACCCCGAGAGAAAAGAGATTCCAAAGCGTCAAGATCCAGGACCGAGTTGAAGGATCGCCCGAGAATGGGAAGAACACCGAAGCACCCTGCCAATCGGTTCGTAGTGATAGTACAAAGAACATGAGACTAGCAAGTATCGATAAACTAGCAATATAAATCCTAAGATATAAACACGTACACAAGAAACTCACAAAAATATAAACGTACACACATTTTAAAACAGTGTAACGCTGCGATACGATGCTACTATTCCTATTAAAAGAAAAAAAGAAAAAGTAATAAGAAAAATGCTTGCACCACTACTAACACTATTACGAAGGCGACTACTGCAACTATATTGTTAATACTACGAACGAAGAAAAAAAAAACTACTACTACTACTATTACTACTATTATTATTACTACTACTACACTGTACCACAATTACCACCAACGCCACCATCACCATCAGCACCGCCATTGAAACAAAAAAAAGGAAGAAAGAACAAGAAGAAAAAGAAGAAGAAAGAAAAAACGCTTTTACCATCTGAACCACCACCACTCTACCACTAATACTATTACTATAACTACTACTACTACTACAACTACTACTACTACTACTACTTCTACTACTGCTACTACTACTACTAATATTACTACTATTACCAGTACTACTACTACTACTACTACTACTGCTATTACTACTACTACTATTACTATTACTAATTAATTAACAGCGCTATCGTAAGCTAAAACTACTACTATTTTACCGCTATACTATTAATTGTAAAACAAAATCGACGAACCGCATAACAAGCTGTTACTATTACACTTAACGCCTATAAATTCACTATTTAAGAATGACTACACAACAAACACATGTAACACGCGCAGTGTAATATGGGAGAGGAGGAACGCTGCTATCGCTAAAGTACTATTAACGTCAACTAACTCAACTACTACTAATCGCTATACTGAATCTAACTACGGTTAACTACTACGGGAGAGACGGAAAAATGAAAAACGATTGTAATCGTTTTTTAGCCTGTAAATAGAATAATATGAACGCGTGGCGGCTTGGGCTGAATCATTCTCTGTTTTTAAGTTAAATAATTATTTATTGAGTATTGTTAATATTACAGAGAACGAAGATGTTGATTTATCCCTGGTGATGGGTTTTGAATGGTACAACATCAAGTTGTGAGAGAGAATTTGAATTATTAAATTTCGGAATTTGCAACCGTTTGAATCCTCAAATTTCCGAATTTGTAAACATTCAAATTTCTAAATTTCATACCTGCAAGTTTTGGAATGTCCGTGATTCCGAATTTTCAAGCTTTAGAATTCCCAAATTTCCGAATTTGCAAACTCAAATTCCCAAACTTCTGAAACTGCAAGTTTTGAAATTTCCGTATTTCCGAATTTTCAAGCTCTAAAATTCCCAAATTTCCGAATTTGCCAACTCAAATTCCCAAATTTCTGAAACTGCAAGTTTTGGAATTTTCGTGTTTCCGAATTTCCAAGCTTTAGAATTCCCCAATTTTCAAGCTTCGAAATTCCGAAATTTCCGAATTGGCAAATACTCAAATTCCCAAATTTCAGAATCTGCAAGTTTTGGAATTTCCGTATTTCCTAATTCCCAAGCTTTAAAATTCCCAAAATTCCGAATTTGCAAACTTTCAAATTCCCAAATTTCAGAAACTGCAAGTTTTGGAATTTCCGTGTTTTCGAATTTCCAAGCTTTAGAATTCCCCAATTTTGAAGCTTCGAAATTTCAAAATTTCCAAACTTGCAAGCTTTC
>NW_017100397.1:484344-486830 GCF_001263275.1 Habropoda laboriosa | reverse complement strand
TTTGCAAGTATTTGAATTCCCATATTTCCGAACTCCCAAGTTTTGGAATTTCCAAGTTATCGAATTTTCAAGCTCCGGAGTTTTCAGTTTTCGAAATTTTCTGTATTCCGGATCATGAAAGGATTAAGATAGAAAGCTTGCTCAATACATGCGTTGAAAGATTTTAGCAGAGCAACGTAGAGAAAGCTTCTTTAATTAGAAAAGTTCAAAGTTTACAAAGATTTTAGATTGATCGAATAATAAAATAAAATAACAATGCTCGTTCCTTGTAATATGAATGATTTTCTGGAGGGTGTTTCAGCCTGGCAGAATATTCTATAGTTCTTATATTACGCACAGGGGCAGAGAGACAGCCGAATCCACCGATCGTTGGAGCCGTAGATCCTATCGATCATGGATTTTGCACATTACCTTCGATCTCTTCACAGATCATCCTCGTTCACGTTTAACTTTTTTTCGCCTACCAAATGTTATCGAACATTCTGTTTCTTTGTACGTTTAAGAGTGAACACGCTGGTCAGAAGTGATTATAATTAGAATAATTAATTAGATTAATCTAGAGCTTCTTCCAAGGATGATTAAAAAGGTGAACAGATCGAAAGGTAAAATCGCGATAGTTGTGTAAGGAATTTTAATACTTTCCTCGATGCCAATAGGGATTGTAAATGAGACTTCGTGTTCTTATTTTGTTACAAAACGAAGACTAGCGCGCGGGCACTCGACGCCGACGATTAATAAGAGACACTAAGGAATTTACTAAATAAAAAAAGAAATTACGAAAAATTCACGAAACGAAAACCAGGGTGGTTCGGGATATACGTAAATTACCGCGAATGCTCTTCTCCACGGTGATTCTATTTCAGTTTTCTACAATTCATTCATCCTAATATTCGTACTGGTGTTTTTCACAAACTGATTAATCGAGAATCACGTATCAACGTAGAGGGTTGCATTAATAACATAAAGTCGAGATTAAAATTGAAAAATTCAACAGACGTCTATTTTAAAAATTCTTCAATTTAATAACAAGACAATTTGAAATGAACATTAAAATTGAAAGATTGAGCAGAAGCCTTTTTTAAAAATTCCTTCTCAAACAAGTTTGTGCGTTTTTTCCTTTATCAAGTAAATGGTAAATTTGCAAAGGGATTGTTTGCTCCCTCGATATTTGTCCTTTTTATAAACAGAAAATTCGATAAAGAAAGGAAAGAGTTTATCTGTAGTTATTTAGGTGAAAAGATTAGGATTGTAAAGATGTACACGTGATTTTCGAGGATTATCATCGTACGACACCGAGGGTGCAGATAGAGTAGAGTGCCAATTAGGGTAGAACGATCACAAAATAGCCTTAGGTCTTCCCAATGGGGTGAAGGGTCGCGGTTTGGTCGGCTTCTAGGAGGGAATTACACGAGGGAAGATCTTCTCCCTGTTGATTGTTCAAATTGAAGCGCACATTCGAGTTTCCAAACTTGTGTAATCTCGATGCACAGTGGGATTCTTCAATTTGTATTCGCGCTCAACTATACGGCCGCCCAATTCCTTTCAATTCAAATACACTGTGAAATTCGAACTTCCACTTCTAGATTTCTGTTCACAGATGAAAATTCAAATTTCCAATTCGAAGATTCGGATTGAAATAAGAAATATTTAAATTTCTTATTCACAGCTCAAAGTTCGAATTCTTAATTTTAAACTAAAATTGATATTCCTGTCGCAAAGATCCAAGTTTCAATTGAAATTGCGAAATTCAAGTTCGCAATTCGAAGATTCAAATTTCTATATTTTCAATTTTAAACTAAAATTCACAGTTCGAAGGCTCGTACTCGGGGTTCAAGTTCTAGAATCTCTCGTCTCAACGAAATTGTCAACTTTTCAGGAAAGCGTGACAGAGTCACAGAGGGGAGGAAAATCTTTCCTTGGAACGCCTGGTGATCGCTCGATCCAGCCGATCAAGTTTCCGCTCAAAATGAAGAAAAAGAAAAATGCAACCGGTGGCGTGTCCCAAAGGAGAGAGAGAAAAAAAAATGGAGAAAAAAGAAAAAGAATACGTCGAGCTCGCGTCGCGCCGATATCTTCTCGGGGCATCCACACATTACACACAGACACGAAACATTCTCTATAGCGTCTCGAGCTGCCTTGAACCGAAAGTGCATTAAACAATCGTCCGCACGACGACACCGCCATTGAAGAACTCCGTTCGCGGCTGGAAAAATCACCGATCTCTTCCTCCTTCCCCCTCCACCCCCCTTCCAAAAGAAAGAAAGAAAGAAGAAAAGGTCACCGTAAAAAACGAACCCTGAATTCTAAATGGAAAACAACATTAGTTTAGGTAATTTTGTATTTTATAGCGATTGTTGTGATATACCGACCGAGGAATCGAAACGACGAAATATAGGTAGTGTTACGTTTTCACGTGAAATACGCAAATATTAATTATAATAATAATAATATATTAATATTAACGATAATAATAATAATAATACCAT
>NW_017100397.1:483262-484283 GCF_001263275.1 Habropoda laboriosa | reverse complement strand
AATAATACCATTAATAAACGATGAAGTAGAGGAAATAGTTACTACCTTGTTGTGAATGAGAAATGAAATTTCGATTGAGATTTGCTTCGTAACGATAGACAATTTAGATAGGCTATTTAATTACGCGTACACACACATATATATATTTTCGTGATATCATTTGTTATATCCCTATCGCCTTAGCGCTGTAGTAATTTATTAAGAGTGATTTTTATTAATAGGAGTATCATTTTTTTTTCGACCCACACTTCCGATTGCCTCTAAAATATTGACGAGAGAAAGGACGAATCTCGTTTGAATAGGGAAAAGGGAACAGGATCGATGTATCTTGTTTTCTTTTCTGAACAGCAAAGAAAGAAACGAAGAAAAAGTGACTGGTCCAGCCGCAACCGGAAGTCACCACTGGCACCGACAGTGCGCACGAATGACTTTTTCTACGTAAGATAGATATTTCTCTAGTAGTTCGAAAGGGGCGGGGGTGGGGGCGAGGAAAATTTGGAGAAACGAGGAAAAACGGACGAGAGGGGCTTGGTTACGCGACGACGGTCAAGCGTGTCTCGATAGATATAAAGTAATATATCGGGTTCGAGGTGTTGATAATCGACATGGTTATCCCGGACCACCCGCTGTATACGTGGCTGTAATAAGCGTGTCGAGGAACACAGGTGTGAACGACTCCTTCGTATGGAGATTCCGATAAAACGATGTTCGAATTTCGTGGATGGACGTATTACGGGAAGGGAATCAGGACGTCGGTAAGCGTGTGTTGGCGGATCTAAGCGAACCGGCGATAGGAACGACGCGGAAAATGGCGGGGAGATCGTTCGCGTAGAATTTAAGCTTGCGAGAGGACTGAAGACGTGTAATAACGGTATACAATATGTATTGTATTATCACGAGTAGCTAAAACGGAGGATTAATTTATATAGCGAGCACTGATATATACATATATTGAAGACGAAGGAAAAAAAGTCGAGCGAGAAGAAAATTGTTATCTTTTTTTTTTTTTTTTCGGGGTTTT
>NW_017100397.1:481307-483131 GCF_001263275.1 Habropoda laboriosa | reverse complement strand
GTTTAATGGTACTTATTAATAGTAATAATTATTATTGGTTAATTGTAAAACGAGGACGGCGAAAAATGGATAACATAGTGCGATTATTACTACCTATTACTACGGCAATACGATGATATACATATATATTATATGATGAAATACAATGGATATATTTATCGAATATTTATTGAGCAAACGGGATAAGAAATAGCACGTCTGGTGTAGTGTATGGTTTGTACAAAGTAGGCGGCGAGGCGAAAACACAAGGGGGACGATCTTTTTTTTTTTTTGGATTGGAGAACGGAAGTTGAGAGTGCTGTAAGCGAGTATTGAGAGTTAACGGATTTACACATTTGATTGTGATGTTGAAACCTGTGAAATTTATTAATTCCTAAGCCTCGGAGTTTTCAAGCTTTCCTTGTCACCATTTACAAATTTCCTCGACATATCAATTTTCCTAATTTCTCAATTCTCGAAGCTCCCGAATCGTTCAAATTTTACAAATTTCGCCGATTCCCCAATTCTCCCTTAACCCCCCATTTCCAAATTTTCCCCTACTCGTTACTTCACCAATTCTTTCACAAAACGCACAATTTCATGCAACCCTCAATACTCCGTAGAAGCATCTGGGAAAGGAAGAAATGGCGTACGATCGCCATAGTGTAAAAAAAAGAAAAATAAGAAGAAGAAAAGTTGTGAGTAAACCGAGGACGCGAGTGCCTGGCCACACGATTGGCCACGCGTTCGCGTGTATTTTCGTCTCACGATCCTTTTTTTACGATTGTGAACGAGGTTCATGTTATATATCAGGGATTAGACTAAATAGTATAATGATACGCTGCGAGAGAGAGTGGCAAGGAAACGCGACAAAAAACGAAACACACACACATAGGACATGAGAAGAAGAAAAAAAAAAGAGGAGAACGTTTTAAACAATGAAAAACGAGAGTGGTTGGCCTTTGAGGAGGCGGAACGAGGGGAGGGCTGTGACTAAGGTGGTGATAGTGGTAACCGGAAGAGGTGAGAGACGCCATAATTAGCTTCCTCCGCAGAAGAAGCACCAAAAATTTACAATAATACACTGCTCAAAATAATTTTTCTATTCAATATGACATTCGGTTCGGACACAAGTTCGTAGCGTTTTTTAAGTAAAACTCAAAGACAACGTTTAGATATTTGTACATAGATTTATTCAACCACATATACGCCATTTTGTTCCACTACGTTTCGCGATCCAGAACTTAGTATCTTTCTGGGCGATGAACTGGTCCAGATGGTTTGACATACGCTATGAACTTTTGTTCGAACCCGATAATGAAAAAAGAAACTGTAATTTTTCTTTCATTTTACGAGTGACAAGAAATATAACGAATAACGATCCAGATAATTTTGGGAAAATGATTCGAAATTATTTGGGATAATTATTGGAGAAAATTATTTTGAGTGGTATTTTTATACGAATGAAAAAGTTGTATTATTATTAAGAGAAACGTGGTTCTTTTTCTATGGGGACACGTTCTAAGATCGAACGAAAGAATTTAATAATGAATATAAGAGAGCAAGCAGTTGTGATAAGCGTTGTTGTGGAGTAGACGTGTCTGGAAGAAAATTTGAAAGAAAAAGGACGGGAATGAAAGAAGGAGAACGGAATGAAGGTGGACGAGGAGGAAAGCGAGAGAAAGAAAGGAGGGAAAAAAGCGATCCGGAGTGCGTGAAACGAGACCTCGACTAGCGAATTGGAGCTGGCATGCCCTCTGACGAGAAGGGACACTGACAAGGGAGAGGCTTCTTTGTCACCTTACCGCGCCAATTATACGTTGTGTCCATAATGTCTCAATTAAT
>NW_017100397.1:479865-481132 GCF_001263275.1 Habropoda laboriosa | reverse complement strand
GGAAATTTTGAAAATTTGAAAATTTGAAAAATTAATAAATGTTTTGGATTCAGGTAGAAAAGAAACGGTTTAAAAAGTGAAGTACAATTTATTAATAATATACGCAGCCATATTCGCGACATTCGGTGCAACATCGCGGAAATCAATCGATACAGCCATATACCGGAAGTGACAGGTCGCGGCCATCTTCCTTTCCGCTTGGTCTATGTATAAATACCTCGTAATTAAAATATAGATATATACATATGTATTTATATGTATATGTGTATCTGTACAACTTGGACACACGCATTCTACAAAATAATCTCTACCTAATCGCTAAATTTTTCTATTTCGAGTCTGTCTTTTGTTCATTAACCATTTGTGGTCCGCCATTTTTCTCTCCTGGGAAAATTAAATCTTCTATCCTCTGCCATAAAATTAACAACAATAAATCTACAGAAACATTCGTTGTAATATTTTCAACATATAAAAAAAGAAACAGGAGAATATCCGTGAACCGGAAGTGACTGGATTTGGACCACAAATGGTTAAGGAAATATACAAGGATTACATGGTCGAATCTCCAGCACGGACGTAAAAAAAGAAGAAATGCGTTTTTGGACGAAATTCATGGGTTGATTGCAAGGTACGTTTTGTTCCTCCTCTGTGATACGTCGTCCTTGAAAAATCAGAAGTGCAAAGTATGTAACTGCATTAAAACGAACAAACACCCTCCTGAAGCTACAACAAAGAATTCAAACTTTCGCAGAAAAGAATAAAACAAACCACAAAAAAAAAAAAGAAATAAAAGTACAAGAATCTTTCCACTCAATTTCTTAATTAATTTCTTCAGAAAATATTGACTTTAATTTTAGAAAGGAAAATGTTACTTTCACTGCAGAAATAGTATCTTAGAAATTTGGACACTTGGAGACGTGAGAAGTTGGAAATTTGGAAACTTGAATAGTAGAAAATTTGAAGACTTTAGAATTTGCAAATTTAAAAATTCGTACATTTCCATTCCTGTATATCCACCTGAACAAACAAAACTACAATTTCAACCCACTCTTTATCAGTTTCTCTTCTCAAATATTCATTGTACGGAAAAACATTGTTATTTTTCTGCATCCACTTTGTAACTTCCTCCTTTCAACCCAAGATCAACGCATAAACGAGGTCGACGATGGAAACTTCCACCCCACAAGTATAGGACAGGACTACAGGAAGCAGAAAGTAAGGACGGAGCACGTGTATTTGTGTGTGTTTATGTGCGTACGTATGTGAT
>NW_017100397.1:391692-479825 GCF_001263275.1 Habropoda laboriosa | reverse complement strand
GAAGTTTCCTTTCATCGCTCTTCATTCACAAATCCATCATACACAAACAGGAAAGACGTACATACTTCCAGAATTTTCTTCACAATTCTAACGCATTCATTGCTGCGTGCAGAAATTCTTGAACGCTTTTTATAATCCACAATAATTCAGATAACAAAGAGAGAACAAAAAAGCAAGAAAGCAACAGAGATTAAATGATAAGTTTGAAAACAGTGCTCCATTTTATTCCCCTTTCTTTTTCTCTCTATTTCTACCTGATCACAATAGGTGTCTTTTTAATATGAAACATAGAAAAATACCTTACTCCTATCATATACTCTCTTCACCTTATCAGAAACATAAACTCTATACATTCAACAAAACAATAATAAATCATTTGTACAAGCTGTTTCAAAGAAATGTTAAGACTTGCGTGGAGAATATGTACATGCGTATATTTGCTCTTCTTTCCTTTTGCAAGAGAAAAGAAAAGAAAACAGAATAGACTCCATAGTACAGAATCTTTGCCAATTAAGGTGAAATCACCTTTTCACTCTGATTTTATCCACCAATTATAGAACACAACACTACACCACGGAGTCTATTTATACAAAAACATAAGAATGGACATTTTTTTTAATTGTGTCACTATAAATCTCAAACAGTGACATTATACATTCATGACAAACAAATAAAACAATAAAACTGAAACGACGATATTTTGTTATCAGATCTGCTCCTCTGAAAACAATTACTTCCACATAAGGGTTAACATTTCTTTCACGCGCCCTGTACATTAAGAGTGTCTATAAATGAAGGTAACAATTGAAACGACGCAGCAGTGAATGCACAATTAACGCGTTTCTTGTGTAGAAAGGTCAAACGGACCCTACGTTCTATTAAGCATAAATAAATAGCTCGAAATACTTGTTTCGGTAAAGTAAATGCCGCTCGATTCTTCACCGAGGTACTCTAAGCCCTTTAAGCTCTATACAGTCGTGTTTGCTTTATTTTTACTCGCACGCGTACATACGCAATCTACGGGCGCAGCATCTCTTTTTTCCCTTTCTTTCTCTTTTAAATCGTGCTCGAGTATCACGAAAATACATCACTTTGTCTCGCTTTACAATTGGTAAAGAAAATATGGGTACTCTAGCGCTATCGAAGACGAATCGCATCTTGTTTTATTAATACAGATACACAGGGTGGTCAGAATATTGTTTGATAACTTTTATAAACTATTTTCGACATTATAAAATTGGTAGAATATTTAAAAAACAAAAGATTGAGTGAGTTAGTAATTCGTTGTGGAGGATATTGAAATTGTTGTTGAGAAATTAAGAGATTTTAAAATATTTGAAAATTTATAAATTTGACGATTGATAGAATTTTTATGGAATTTTGATTTCAGCTCGTCGAAAAATTGATCGACCATCCTGTTACCTTGTAGAATCGAAAGCAACGCTTCAGTTACAATTTCTTAAGTATCCTCGTCACTTTTGCTCGTCATGTTCGATCGTGAAAAATATATAATCGAGTTTATTGCGAACGATGTTCTTACTGTAGACTCTCTGAAGCGTTCTAATAGGAATATCCTCGGAAATATCGTACAAGGAAGAGTCCATCCGTGCACCGAATCTATAACGATCGTTTCTCGTGTAATTTCTTAAGTACGAAAATGCCGGGAAAAAACCGGTTCCTCTCAACAGAATACTTTATACAAAATTTAAATACGTTCTGTCGACTGAGCCGCGAGTGGAAACATCCACGATGGAATGTTCATCGATTGTATAGGTTATAATCTAAGAATTAAGGGGAAAGATTGGCTAATTCAGGAATATCCTGCATCCTTGAGATCTTCGTGGACGTTGATACTGTTGTAGCTGGTTTCAGTAGGTTTGTTAGACCTTGGTTTGTTCAGGAATGCAGAATTTGTAGAGCTTCGACTAGTGTGACAATGTGCAGTTGCCTGGTCGAAGGGAGCATTGCTTCATGGTGATGCAAGTGGAATGCTCCGTTAGTAGTCAGACGCTCGAGTAACGACGATACCTTGAGAGGGAGATCTTTTATGGTTTTCGGAGAGTAAAATTTGGAGGTTTGGGAGTAATGTAATTTGGGAATTTGAGGATTTAGGAATTTGGAAATTTGGGAATTTAGAAATTCGGTATTTGAAAAATTGGAATACTTGGAAGTTTAGAGATTTGCTAGCTTGGAACTTTGGAAATTGGAGATTTTTAATATTTGAAAATGTGGAATTTTTAATATTTCGAAATCTAAAATTTGAGATATTTGAAAATTTGGAATTTTTAATATTTGGAAATTTAGAATTAATATCAAAAAATTGGAAATATAAAATTTTAAGAATGTTGAAAGTTGAAAATTCGGAATTACGAAAAATTGAAAATTTGGAGACTTAGAAACTCCCAAATTGATTCCATTTCCAAGCCAAGAATCTGCAAACTTTTCAAGTCCACTGTTCCAACTATTTTCTTTGCATTATCTCGAAAAAGCAAAGAAAAAAGGGGAAAAAACTCTCGAGATATCGTCATCGAGTAAGTCGATTGTTCATGAGTCACGCAGCGTTATCACGATAACGAGGCTAATCAGGGCAAGTCGAAGGAACTATGCGATTTGAATGTGGCTTCATGTTCCGTGGAAACACGCGACTATCGTTCGCTTATTATAAGCAGCACGACACTGGAACGCCAGTTGACTCTCGACACTAACAGAAGCAGGGTCGCTCGTGAACTGGTTCTTGGGCTCGTCTCGTAAATACGTTCACTAGTTGGCAGTGTACCCTGTCAATAAATTACATCATGTAAATTATGTAATTCCATCCTATCCAACTCTTAATAAATTTCAACCAAAGTACTAATTAAAATTTATTTAAAAAAACAGCAATTAACGCTGTTTGGTAAAAATATTTTTCGAAATCTCTCGGAAACTTTGATAATAGACAAAAATAATTCCTGTGAACATATTCAAAATTACTTTGAACAAGTGCCCATATTTGTATATTACTTCGATTGAAATTTATTAGAAATTATAGAAATCCTTAAGAATTATTCCTCCCAATATTTTTCAAATCACTTTTCCAAATTAAAGTTCGATTACGAATATTTTTAAAATTATGATACCTTAATGAAGATACTTAAATTTGCAGTTTTTCATATATATCCATCTTTTTCGATTTTTTTCAAATCGTATACACACAGGGTGTACCACGCAACTGTCGCCACGATTTTTTAGGCACTTTCGATATTCTGTCAAAACATGTTTTCAACAAAAGTTAATCAGCTTTCCATCGGCTACAAATTGCAATACAAGAAATTTCCAGAAAATTGTTTTTTCGATAAAAAGTCAAAGTCATTTACACAAGGTATGTTTATTTCTGTACGCTGTTTATGCTCCTTTTGTAATGTCCGTATGATTAACATTTTTCTTGTTGAAGCTCACCATTTTGAAATGTGTAGTTTGATCGAAATAAAGTCATTTTTAACGATAACATTTATTTTAATTAAGCCGACATTTCAAGATTCAGGATCATTTTAGGGTCATAGTATTGTAGGTCGTTCAACTCGTCTTAACATCAGCTACAACGGTATGAAGTCAAAAATACGTAGTGTCAAGGTCACTTTGACTTTTTATCCAAAAAACAATTTTTAAGAAATACCTTGTATTGCAATTTGTAGCCGATTGGAAGCTGATTAACTTTTATTGGAAGCCTTTTTTTTGTCAGACTATCGGGAGAGCCTGAAAAAGCGTGGCAGTAGTTAGTGATAATCCTGTGCAATACACTGTAATCTGTAGAATCAAAGGAGAAATAAGAACACATAAGATATCGAATGGCGATATGAAAAGAATATAAGTACTTATAAACATGCACGTTAATGATCGAATCGGAAGGGAGAATATAGGAAGAACTTGTAAACACTCGATTTGTTTACCTGATTTTCACGTTGGAGCTATCGACTACCTCTCCGTCGCAGTTCCACACGCTCAGGTTCGACTTCATATAGCGGCTGTTAATCTCGTTGTTGGACTGCATGTGCATGGTGGGCATGGCACGAAACGTGAACTCTCTTGCTCTGTACACTTCGACGAATGGTAGATCGTACTGTGCAGGGCAAACAGACGACAAGATCAATCGTGATCTAATTCGTGGACGTGGACAAGCGAAGAAAATTGCATTTGCTTTTAGACGATGTTTGGTAAGTGAGGTCTGTAATGGTATTGTTTTATGTAGGGTGGGAGTTTAGATATCTAGAAATTCGGGAATTTGGAAAATTGGATATTTAGGAATTGGAGTACTTGGAAGTTTGGGAATTTGCAAATGGGAGTTTTAGAAATTTGGAAATTCCGAAATTCGAAATTTTGGGAATTTGAGAGTTTGGAAATTTGGGAATTTGAGAATTTGGAAATTTAGAAATTCGGGAATTTGACAAATTTAGGAATTTGAGTATTTGGAAGTTTGGAAATTTGCAATTGGGAGTTTTAGAAATTTGGGAATTCCGAAATTCGAAATTTTGGGAATTTGAGAGTTTGGAAATTTGGGAATTTGAGAATTTGGAAATTTAGAAATTCGGGAATTTGACAAATTTAGGAATTTGAGTATTTGGAAGTTTGGAAATTTGCAATTGGGAGTTTTAGAAATTTGGGAATTCCGAAATTCGAAATTTTGGGAATTTGAGAGTTTGGAAATTTGGGAATTTGAGAATTTGGAAATTTAGAAATTCGGGAATTTGACAAATTTAGGAATTTGAGTATTTGGAAGTTTGGAAATTTGCAATTGGGAGTTTTAGAAATTTGGGAATTCCGAAATTCGAAATTTTGGGAATTTGAGAGTTTGGAAATTTGGGAATTTGAGAATTTGGAAATTTAGAAATTCGGGAATTTGACAAATTTAGGAATTTGAGTATTTGGAAGTTTGGAAATTTGCAATTGGGAGTTTTAGAAATTTGGGAATTCCGAAATTCGAAATTTTGGGAATTTGAGAGTTTGGAAATTTGGGAATTTGAGAGCTTGGAATTCGGAAATTTTGGATTTTGGGAGTTTAGGATTTTGAAAATTCGACAATTTGAAAATTTGGAAATTTAGAAATTCGGAAATTTGAGAGTTTAAAAATGTGGAAATTCGGGAATTTGAGAATTTAGAAATTCGGAAATTTAGAGACTCGGAGAGTTTTGAGAATCTCGGAGCTTGGAATTCGGAAATTTGGGATTTTGGGAGTTCAGGATTTTGAAAGTTTAGGAGTTTAGAATTTTGAAAATTCAGGACTTTCGTAACCTTGTATCTCCAATACAATTCAATAATTCAATTTTTTTCCAATTTTTCTTAAATTTCACAATTTTTCCACACACCACAGTCTTCTCCTTGCTGGACAACCTCAACAGCATCCTGATATTGTTAAAAAGCGAGGTATGTCGAACCAGGATTACATCTACACAACCATCTCCCACGTGACAATGGGGGCTGAATCCCATAGGACTCTTAGAACAGGCACAGGCGAGATTTGCACCGTTTACCATAAAGAATTTACCCCTGACAGTCATCCATCCTGAAATAAATTGAACAGAATAAAAGAAACATGTGCGAACAGATAGTAAATAGTAATAAAAATTGATTTTCATGAAAATTTCTAACTAACTGGATATTTCTTTATCTGGAACGCTGTTGTGCATATGTTGCAGACACCTGGTGCAGTTTTTTATACATCTTGTGCTGGTAGCCGGATGACAAGGATCAGAAAGAAGCTGAATCTCCCCTTCGTAGCCTTTGTTAGCGAGAATCTTTTTAAATCCTATATGAAAATTGTGTTCGACACTTCAGTAAACATCTTTTGGAGGTATTGGCGTTTTTTATTTAATATAAATGTCCTAAAACTTGCGAGACTTTGTCTACGAACTTGGAATATTGTTAAAAATGTATTGAAATTATGTTATATAGTTTAATATGCGTTTATTTGGAAGTAGTACTGTTTTTTATTTAATAACAATCTTCCAAAACTTGCGAAACTTTGTCGACAAATTCAGATTTACGTTAAAAATGTATTAAAATTATTACGCTGTATAACTCAATGAACATTTTTCACAGATATTTAATTCTTCTATTTAATTAAAAAAAAATTAAAAACCCCTTTAAAAATTGAATTCAAATTACGTTAAGTAAATAAATTATTTTTCAATAATTTAATACCTTCGAACACCTTTTTTTTTAACGAAAATGTGAGAAAATCCGTCCCAAAGACGGTGAAGCCAGGCCCAGCGCGCTCGGTGGGGGTGACTCCGCCCCTTTGGGCCTTTCTCTGGGCCTGTTCGCGTAGGGGAGGACAGGGATCGGCAGGACGACGCGTCCTCACTCTTCCCGAGACCCTCAACGTATACTTTTGCGAGCGACGCCCGAATAACGTGGAGATAGACTTTGAATAAAATATATTATTGCGGAAACGTAGAAACGTTCAATAAATTTTGCGCCCACCCTACTCCGAGTCAGAGTACTTTTCTGACATGTGTATGTATATCTTCTCGAGACAATTGTTTTATTATAAATTTTGTAAGAGAAATCGAGGGCGCCGTCGTGACGGGCATTCGGGCGGCCAGCCCGGATGTTTAGAGTAACAGGAGTAGGCGATATCGGGCCCGAGGACTCTGACGCCACGAGCATCGGCGACGAACCCTCGAGGCCCTTGGCGACGCATTTTTGGCAACGGCGGGACAAAGGGGCTTTCAACAGTCTTTGTTAGAGAGTCGAACGGTGACGTTCTAAACAAGTCGACCCACGCCTTACCAAATAAAGTCTTTACTACCAATTACGCGTCAATTCATTGATTCTCCTTACAATTTATTAATTTTTTTGTATAAATAATATCGCAGCAGTGTCGCGTTGAACAAAGAAATTGTAACATCTGATAAAGCATATGGGAGCCGCAATACGAGCCCCGAAGGGCCGCATGCGGCTTTTTTAGCCACAGTTTGGCCACTACAGTCTAACAGGGAGAGGGCACGGTCGACGGGAAACGGATTTACCTGAAACTTGCAGTATTTGAAGATGTCGTCTCCAAGTTTAATTTGCCAAAGCAGTAGCTCGCGCTTCTCGATATTTACCGAGAAAATTGAAAATCGCTTTACTTGTTTATAAGGAGTTTGCATTCACAAATGAACAACAAGCCTAGTAGCCGAGGACGTCCTAATCAAGTAAGGTCCTGGGTTCGGAAAGCCCCTCGGCATTTGGTTTTTTTTTTTTTTTCAATCGATACCTACCTCAATTTTAAGCGTGAAATTTATGAAATCTGCGCTAATGAACAGTTATTTTTAATTTTAAAATAGAAAATGCATGTTCTGAAATTTTACGCACACTTGAAATTTTAAGAGAATTTTAAAAATTCGATTTTTTGAAACCGTCCGACAGGTGTACCCCCTTAAGACGGGCGATGGTTACTACTGTGTGTCCACGAGAAGATGGCGAGCGGGACGCGACAGGGGCAACGATGGTACTTCACTCGCATTATCCGAATCTTCCGCCACGCAGTGCTGTATGATTCGATTCATCGATGTTATTTTGCGTTCAGTCAATAATGACAATACGTGTGCCTTATTTCTACGATTGTGTTAGAGAAGGTGGGCTTATGAAGGTGTGACCCAATCAGACCCGCATTCCTTTGCCTTGCCATCTTCTCGTGGACGCACAGTACATACATACTTATTTCCATACGTATTGACAAATACGCACCGTTGCCCGAGAAGGAGTGGCTTGTTGCTCGCCGATCACTTTACGCCCGGGGAAGCCTAATACGCTGCCCGTACGGGCAATGACTGAAGAGCACTGACCTATACATCGTTCAAAATAAGAGTAACCTCGCTTGGCGCATGGGAGGTGCCTAAGGCGGGCCTAGAACGTCCAAACCCCCACTTAACCGCCTACGTTTATCTCCGTCTTACCCTCTGCTACGCTCTCCGTCTACTGTTCCAGGCGTGACGCTTTATTTATTTTAACTGCACGACGCACCGTTTGCAACATTGTGCTTTTTTCGCGCAATCGCGCGCGCGACACAAAGTTGCAAAGAGAGAGATCGCGCTTGCAACTAATTTTATCTCTGCAAATCTTTAATATTTTTTCTGGAATGTTCTCTGTATTGAAGTAGTTGAGAACAAACGAATAAGCTGAGACCTTTAACTCAAAAATCTAACTTTCTTATTATTGACTTGTAACGAATGAAATTTTTACCAACATATTCGTCACATTTTTCTGATTAAAATGATACCAAACACGATATAATTTCGAGCATAGTTGCTTACTTAATAAATGATAATATATCCATATAATATGTCAATATAATCCAAATTTTTCGCGAATCGCGCGCTCAACACAAAGTTGCAAAGGGAGAGATCGCGCTTGCAACTTTGTTGCCGCGAACCGTTCTCGAAAAATGCACAATGTTGCAAAACGGCGCGTCGTGCAGCAATGTGCAATTTTCGAGAACACGGCAACAAAGTTGCAAACCCGGCAGCGCGCTTTGCAACATTGTGCTTTTTTCGTGCAATCGCGCGCGCGACACAAAGTTGCAAAAGGGAGAGATCGCGCTTGCAACTTTGTTGCCGCGAACCGTTCTCGAAAAATGCACAATGTTGAAAAACGGCGCGTCGTGCAACAATGTGCAATTTTCAGGAACGTTTCGCGGCAACAAAGTTGCAAACCCGATAAGGCGTTTGCAACAATGTGCATTCGAAAATAATACGAGTTAACGATGTTACAAGCGAGAATGACGTTTGTAAGACGCTTGTAACAATGTTACATTCAAGCGTAGTGCTTGTAATAATGTTTGCGTTCGAAATAACGCTTCTAATAATGTTGCAATCAGAAATAGAGATTCCAACAGTGTTTGCGTTCAAATATAACGCTTCAAGCAATGTTTCATTGAAAAGTAACGAGTATAACAATGTTTTGCATTCGACATAGTGCTTCCATCGATGTTGCATTCGAGAATAGAGACTGCAACAATGTGTGCATTCAAGTTTCAAAGATGAACAGTGAAATAATAGTATCTTGCTACTTAAAAATCACCGTTCAACGATATAAAAGTTCTTTTTCTGCTACTGTAACCGTGTCCCACACCTCCGTCAATTTGCAACCTCAACTCACACGGGAACAAAGGCTCCGCGCAAACAAAACGTCATTATACATTCTCAACATACTTCTCCACCCCTATAAATAACCCCTCTACACTTCGTTCAAAATAAGAGTAACCTCTCTTCGCGCATGGGACGTGCCTAAGACGGGCCTAGAACGTACAAACCCCCACTTAACCGCCTACGTTTTTCTCCGTCTTACCCTCTGCTACGCTCTCCGTCTACTGTTCCGGGTGTGTTGCCTCATATACACGGTGACTTATTTAATTTCGAACACGCACGGCTAGCAACTGTGTTATATAAAAATTGTTTTGCAGTTGTTCTGAACGAACTTGAAGTGTTTATTTAACATGCATGTTATTACTTTTAAAGGTTTTGCTGTTTTTCAAGATAAGTTTATTGCATTAAGAAACTAAAACGACTTGAATGATGTTTGTAATATTCAAAGCACAAAACAATTATTTTAAAATAGATAACATGATATCTCAAGGCAAATCATTTATTTCTTAATGAAAAATCTGGATTACTTGTTCAAAATGTCAAAAATCGCTTCTTGAAACATGCACCCTGTACGACTGTGTGTAATGATTATGGAAGAAAGAAGAAGAGGCATTTAAATTTAGAGAAGCGAAAAGAATAATTTTATTGTATTTTATAACTTTATAAAATAAAAATATGTTTCCTTTTACTTTGTTCTTAAATAAAAGGTTAAAGTTAACAAGTTTAAACGGAAAATTAAAAATGTTTCAAAGTACACAGTGATAATTTTTTATACAGAGATATCTGCCCCCTAATTTTACTCAAGTTTATGACTGAATACACAGCATTATTTACACCTAGCAATTAAGATGATTCTAATGAAATTAGGTACTTTACAGTACGTCTTTTAAGAATTTAAATGATTTTGAATCGTTTCCTAAATATTGATATTTTTATTTTGTCCGGCTAAATTCATACAACTAGCCACTATTCGTCTGTCATAAACCGCTGCGTTAACATGCACACAGTAGGTGCGCATACTTTTAGACCACCGGGTAGATTCTCTCCGCTCTATGCGCCTTTTACGTTGACGTCGCTCTTGGGCCTAGCCGAAACGGCGCTGCGACCAATCGCATGCGTCACATCGGTAGGCAGTAGTGGGAACTGCGCAGAACGGACGAATATCGGTTCGAGAGCGAGGTTACTCTTATTTTGAACGAAGCGTAATAGCTCCCAATATTACCCACCGGTTCGTCCACGATTTCCATAGTGGCTCTCGACGTTAGCTATACACCCAACCCTCCATTTACGCGGTAATTTTTATACGCCAGTTTTTTTTTTTTACGCGGTAAATTATACCTCTATTTACGCGGTACTTTTTTACGCGATCTCATTTTATATCAGATTATCTCATTATTACATATTAGAGAAACGCAAATTCTTACTTGTACGTACTAATTACATAAAACTCTGACCTTTTTTGGTTTTTTTTCTTAACCTCTTGTCCTACGATTTAAGTTTTACAGTACCTACAGATTCTGACACCGAATAAAACTTATTTTGGTTTTCTGAAATGTCATCATTTTTCTTATTAACCTATGCGACTTAAATGTTTTTATAACTTATACATGTCTTTTCTTTTTTTTCATACAAGCAGACTCTATTTACGCGATTTTTATCCGCGTAAAAAGATCAACGCGGAACGGTCAATCCGCGTAAACGAAGGGATGGGTGTACGTCGGTTTGTCCACGGTATCTCATCCAGTGGGTCATGGTGTTAGCCATACGCAGGTTCGTCCGAACCATTCCTATCTACTATCCCGCTTTAACCACAAAGCCAGGCGGTACACGCGCCGCTCCGTATCCGGGCCCTCGCATCGCGTAACAACAAAGTCGGTATGTTACGAGACATTCTTCTGAAGACTCCGAAAATTTCGGTTCCCAGAAATTCCTGGAAAATGACGTCATTTCCAGGAATTCTCGAAATCGGTCGACCTCTTTCACTGTCATATTCGCCTAACACAAAGTCGAAATTTTTCGACAAAATTCGAAAATTTCGGTTCTCGGAAATTCCTGGAAAATAACGTTATTTCCACGAATTCTCGGAATCCTGACTCCTACTTTATTACCATGTTACTGCTTGATACTAATTTGCTTTTTTTCTGGGATGCAGATAATGACAAGGGTAAATGAAGCAGAGCAATTCTTTTCAGTTAAAATATTGATTCTTATTAACTTTTTCAATAAATACACTTGCGTACA
This sequence comes from Habropoda laboriosa, assembly GCF_001263275.1. Taxonomy (NCBI): domain Eukaryota; kingdom Metazoa; phylum Arthropoda; class Insecta; order Hymenoptera; family Apidae; genus Habropoda; species Habropoda laboriosa. The sequence continues at coordinate 468,480 of NW_017100397.1, read as the reverse complement.
TAATTTTTTTAATGTACAATAAATATACTTTGTTGCAATATTCATGTTGATTGTTGGCGCATTTTTCTTTCTTGACGTTTCCTGTGAAAGAAAATAAACATATTATTAAAACTGGCTTTTTCAATTATTTATAACTATTACAATGTTCTACGTTAGTGACTCTAATTGTATACTCAATTCTAACACTGGGAACAATGTTAACACTATTTTTCACTATGTAATTAACAAAACTGCACACAACACTAACTGATGAATAATTAAAAAACTGTATACTTACCTGTCTAATTAATTTAATTCGTTCGAATTTCTTAAGTTAAGCAATTTTCCAAAAAAGTACACTCTAGGACTACGTTAAATCATCCATTTTTGTTTTTTTACTTCACTACACAGTTTCACTTGAGACACGTGTAAATCTTTCGAACACTTCCACGAAAGCCTCTCTCTGGTTTTCCACCCTCTCTTCCATAAATATACTCTCTAATTCCATCCATAAATACCCAGTGTTCCTAGAACACTAAAACTGAACTATTCCACCAAAAAAAGAAAAAAGAAACTCGTGAAATGATTCTGCTACTTGAACCTATATTTGAGAAAAACCTAGGAAACGTTTATTGCATGACCGTTTTATAAGTCTGAGTTGGCTATAACCTGTGTTGGCTCTGCTGATGGCACGAGGTTAACTCACAACTACCCCCACTAAATTCGAAGAGAAAAAATGGAAATTAAAATGCACGGAAGACGAATTTTCGTCTTTAACGTTTCGAAACAGAAATTATTTAGAGAAGTAGGTAATTAATCTTGCTTCTATTGTATCGCCGTCTTGAATATTCAGCAAAATAGTGAAACCACTTCAAAGAGTCTATATTACAGAGAATAACCTGTTGCAGATATAAATTGTATCATTATTACACAAAAACTTGTACAATTCTAAACCACGACTAGTCTACACGTAAAAATGACTCATTATCCTACTAAAAGAATTTCAAAAGTCCCAGACCACAGTCTATCTATACGAACGATCTATTATTCTACAAGAAAATGCAAAAAACACACAAAACAGTTCATTCTACGTACACAGTGGTCTATTCTCCCCGCGAGACTACACGGAACACAGAGAAAAAAGAGACCAGACCCCATAAAACCACCACCAACGCACATTTCTTATCGATCCTTCCTCAGCAAAGTAATTTTCTCACCAGAGTAGTCGTATCTCTGAGGACCCATCCAGCGGAACTTTTCACTATCCCGTATCACGTCTCCCAGATAGCCATAACTGAGCATGCTTGCGTACAGCCTGAGCAACGTTTGATCTTTGTGCACCGAGGAGATGTCCAGACCTGTACTTTCGCCGAAAATGACATGTATGGCGGCTGTTTGCACGTCTGTCGTCCCGTGGAGGCTATAAGCCACCGTATCGGTACTTCCGCTGGGAATTACACCGATCGGAAGTCGAGGAGAGGGTAGGGTCGCTTCCGGGTTGTTTGGATCGACCTGGAGCTCCTTCGAGGTCCTCAATACCAGGCCGTTGATAATTTCAGCTAGGGTGCCATCCCCACCGATACACACCACTGCCTGAAGTAAGCAAAGAGGGTTGCATGAGAGTTTGGGACTTTGGGAATTTGAGAAATTGGGAATTTGGGGATGTCGGAGTTTGAGAGTTTGAGACTTTGGAAATTTGAGAAATTGGGAATTCGGGGATTCCGGAGTTTGAGAGTTTGAGACTTTGGGAATTTGAGAAATTGGGAATTCGGGGATGTCGGAGTTTGAGAGTTTGAGACTTTGGAAATTTGAGAAATTGGGAATTCGGGGATGTCGGAGTTTGAGAGTTTGAGACTTTGGAAATTTGAGAAATTGGGAATTCGGGGATTCCGGAGTTTGAGAGTTTGAGACTTTGGGAATTTGAGAAATTGGGAATTCAGGGATTTCGGAGTTTGGGAGTTTGTGAATTTGAGAAATTGGGAATTCGGGGATTCCGGAGTTTGAGAGTTTGGGACTTTGGGAATTTGAGAACTTGGCAATTCGGGGATGTCGGAGTTTGAGAGTTTGAGACTTTGGGAATTTGAGAACTTGGGAATTCGGGGATTTCGGAGTTTGAGAGTTTGGGAGTTTGAGAACTTGGGAATTCGGGGATTTCGGAGTTTGAGAGTTTGGGAGTTTGGGAATTTGAGAACTTGGGAATTCGGGGATTCCGGAGTTTGAGAGTTTGAGACTTTGGGAATTTGAGAAATTGGGAATTCAGGGATTTCGGAGTTTGGGAGTTTGTGAATTTGAGAAATTGGGAATTCGGGGATGTCGGAGTTTGGGAGTTTGAGAACATGGGAATTCGGGGATTTCGGAGTTTGAGAGTTTGGGACTTTGGGAATTTGAGAACTTGGGAATTCGGGGATTTCGGAGTTTGAGAGTTTGGGACTTTGGGAATTTGAGAACTTGGCAATTCGGGGATTTCGGAGTTTGAGAGTTTGAGACTTTGGGAATTTGAGAAATTGGGAATTCGGGGATTTCGGAGTTTGAGAGTTTGGGAGTTTGGGAATTTGAGAACTTGGGAGTTCGAAAATTTAGAAATTTAGGAGAAGAGACGAGAGGAAGGTAGAAAACGTTTGATTAGAATTGCATTTAAAATTTTCCAAGAAGAGAAAGAGTGGTGTTTTACATGAAACATTTCTCGAGAAAACGTCCCAATACAGTTAAGCCTAATCTCTCACATGAAAATCGCTAAGATCAGCGTTCAAGAGGGTATCACGAGCATGACCCATCCTCTCAGTGATCAGCATCTTCGTTTCAATTCCAGCAATAGTCATCAAAGGCTGTACATCCTTCTCCCAAATCTTCAACCCTTTCTTCTTCCCTCCAAAAGGGTTAACGAACAACAAAATCTTCCTTGGACGATGTGTCAATCCTGAAAACCAGAAATGTTCACGTTTAATCTAATAACATCTATTTCGTTGAACATTTCGTTCGAAAACACGACGCGTAGTTAATTCCGAACGTAAGAAATGTATTTTTCTTATGAGTCCAGGATTCTGTTTTCGCAGAAATGTGTCGTACTAAACAGAGAAGCAGATCAATACCGTGACTCTCCCGATAGAATAAAACAGGAGGAGATCTCGTTATACCGGTGGAGAACAGCCTAGTCACCCTGTTGTTTTTCCATTCGACGAATTTTCTCCCTCAAAGGGGACAACGTAATTCGACGAGGGTCGTTTGATTGATTTGAGCGACTGACAAGTTCGTTTACGCGGTATTGATGATATTACGGTGTAGAGCAGGGCTGCTCGGGCAAACGTTGTACTCTGGGCAGAGCTGCGAGCACCGGCCCAAGCATAGTTCTCACTCTTAGCCCGGGCGATCGCTACTTACTAACAATAAGCAAGTACTTCACCTGGAGCGACTTCGTGAGCAGGCCTGGTGTAGAGTAATGGACACTCCTTCACTTTTCATAGCTTTATTTCGTAGAGTGCTGAAAATTATTCGAGCACCCAGTAAATTTTCATAAAAAAATTGTCAGAAAATTTGTTTTAATGTTGCATAAAACGAATTCGACATTTTTCTTCTTAATAAAAACGCTGTTGTCGTTGTTGTTGCTATATTTCGTAAATTTCCATTTAAATACGCTATAAATGCACGCTATGTGTGATAAAAGAAATATTGGGTTGGCAACTAAGTTCCCGCCGTTTTTTAAAATTTTAACATTCCGCATGTCACTAAATGTTTTAAATCATGGGATGTTTTGTTCTACCGGAATTTTCTTTGTTAATTTTCAGCTCCTTAAAATGGAATGTCAAGCTGAGAAAAATGAGCATTTTCGACACCTCCTTCTTTTTGCTTTTAATCAAGGTTCTAAGGTGTCGTATACCTCTCTCCTATCTTTCATTAGTTTTTAGTCATCCTGCCTCCTTTCCTTAACTCTAAACAAATCCGCATCATCTTAACGTTAGTCACCCCGAAACCTAGACCTCCACATCATCCTTTACTTTTACTCATCGCTGAACCTCACCGCCTCTCCCTACATTGACCTCTGAGACCAACCCCTACTCTCGTACTTACCGAACCTATATCTAGAAACCTTTTCCGTCGAAACAGCAGATTTTTGTCTAGTGGTCTTCACGCACCGAACGTCACCGAACTGTCTAATAAAGTCGAATAGTACTACGCGCAGAATAGCTCCCTTATTTCGCCCCAGTTCCCGTCAGGCTCTCCTACCGCGTACCTACTGAATATAATAAACCAACGCAAGGAATCGCGAGCCGCGGAATACAACAAAGGCCGCAAAAGCTGCTCGCGACATTTGTGCCGTGCACGGATAGGGTGCCGTAGCTGAAAGAACCGTTCGTGATTGCTACGCCAAATTGAAAAATGGAAATTTCGACCTCAAAGGCGCACCTCGTTCTGGCCGTCCAGTTGAGTTCGATGAAGAGCGATTAAACCAACTTTTGCACGAAAATTCGCATCAAACGACAAGGATTCTGGCCGTCCAGTTGAGTTCGATGAAGAGCGATTAAACCAACTTTTGCACGAAAATTCGCGTTAAACGACAAGGGAACTGGCAGAGAAAATGGAATGCTCCCACACTGCTACAGAGAAGCATCTTCACTCGATGGGAAAGGTTCAGAAGTGTGGAGCATGGGTTCCGCATGCTTTATGTGACAACAACAAAAATCAACGAGCCACAATCTGGTTGTCAAAATTTCCATTTCTCAATTTGCCATACCAATCACGAGCGGTTCTTTCAGCTACGGCACCCTATCCGTGCACGGCACAAATGTCGCGAGCAGCTTTTGCAGCCTTAAAACCTTGATTAAAAGCAAAAAGAAGGAGGTGTCGGAAAACATCCTCTTTCGAATGATTTCAAACATTTCATGACATGCGGAATGTTAAAATGTAAAAAAACGGCGGGAACTTAGCTGCCAACCCAATATTTAATCCTACACTCGACGAATTTATAATTTCGAAGAAATTCCACTGAATCTTATTCCAATCAATTATCATGCTACTGCTGGATTTTAATTAACTGTGCACACTTTGCAAACAAGATATACCTGTTCGATCCTTCGATAATAATTCCTGATATTTGCCTACGCGGTAAACAATGGAAATTCCAGCGTGAAACGTCAAGTTTTTCCGCCTCGAAGGAACTTTTCCTGGTGACAACGCGGTTCCGTTGAATCCGCGTGACACAGACCTGGTGACCCGCGGTGAAAGTGTCCCAGTCCACTGATAATACATTCTCCATCTCCACCAGCCTATTTTTATCCTCCTGCTCGCCACTGTGCGTAGGTTTCTTGTGAACGCGCCGCTGCAGACCGACTGAGAATCGGTGAAATTGAATTTAAAACAAAGAAACTCCGGAAAGAAAGATTCACGAACCGACGCTTTTATCATTTCTTTATGATACTGCGAAGGAAAATTTCGTTAAGTTCATTCTAGAGAGAGAAAATTACCAGCTTTATTTTTAGCGAAATTTATTTTGGGAGAAGTATAATATTCCTTTAGCATTGTTGCTATAACGGTGATTAACAGGTAGTTGAAATTTCGTTGATATTAAATTTCAAACAACACTTCTTTATTTTATTATATTATTAATAATCTGCGAATTCGTGGAGTATTTGAAAAAATTGGTAATCCGAGAATTCCTGCGCGTTTAATTTTATTTCTTCGACTATAATTCTCAAAGAATCTGGTGAAAATGTCTAAATAGCGCGGACAGCGAAGCGAAAAATTGCAGGTACATGTCGACCCAGACCTTGAGTAGTGAATCGCTGGAGGAATTATTAATCGTCCACGGAACCGGTTCCTCTGGAATAATCTTCGTAAAGGACACTGTTTTCAGGAAACTCGTATTACTACGACGTTTCCACGGACTTTAAACTGCTCGTTTATTCTATTTTTTCCTCTTATTTAATGAACATTCCATCGAACGGATCGAAGATCGTAGTCCGATTGTTGGATAAATTACCACACCTGTATCTGTCTGATGACCATTTCTGGAAAATGTGTTACCTGGTTCCAACGAAGAACGAATGATAGTACAATATCCAATTTATTAATACCATTAACTCGAAGGTAAAGTTAAATTTTATTACAGAGAAGATCGTTTTAAACTCCACGTTACGGAACAGGCCGTAACGGTTGAGATCGCCTTCGTTTCAGGTTTTATTAAATGTTTAGTTCGAACGGGTGTCGTTCTAGGTGTACGGTTTTACACTATCTGTCGACCTTTTTCTTTTCTTTTTTGAACAGGCAGCGCCTGTGTAGATTTTTGCTTGAATTTGGTGTAGAGTCACCTGGCGTAAATCCGCCCTATACTCTAAAAGACTTTGGAGACATTAGGTATCATAAAAAAGAAATTTGGTAATTAAAAATGAAGTCGAAGTCGTGCAGAAACACTATCTGTCGACCTTGCGCAGGTACGTCGGTTTTGTACTAGTTTTGGCACCTTGCTTCCGACCAATCAACGGTCAGGAAAAGGGCCTGGAGTCGAGCGTCGCTTCATGGGTTCTTCCCGACTTCGCTCCCTTCCTACCCGTGGCGGTTGCTTGGCGTTTTGGTTTATAATTGTAAAGATGTTTGGTTGTGATAATAATAATAATGTTAATAAGAATATTATAATAGAATTTAATTACAGTAATGTTAATAATGATACAATAGTATCTGTTAGATTTATCAGTGAGTTAGATATGTCGAATCCTCATCCCTTTGTCCCTCGTCTCCCATGCATACAGATCCTTATCCCAGGTACAGTTTCGACAACTACCTGCGCGTTTTCCACTTTCCCACCGAATTCCTGTCCTATCAAACTGATGCGCTCTACCCATTTCTTTTGTACCGAATCCTTAAGTTCATTACCGAACCATTGTCCCTGCAATTCTTCTCCCGTACCATCGAACCCTCAATCCTAACGAGTCCTGATCATTATTGTTAGAAAAGTCCAAAAAGCGAAGGCTTGAGTGGGCCATGTGCAGTCTTCTGCTGCGTTTCCCCCTCCTAGGGATAGTTTTGCCTCAAGGCTAAGAAAGGCCATATTGTCAAGGGGGTCCTCTTGACTAGGTTTTTTCAGGAAGGACAGAATTGTATCAGCACTCGTGCAGTATAGTTCAAAATACAAGGATTCACCCTGTTTAACCGCCCACGTTTATATTTTATTCCACCGCTCACCACCGTTATCCTGACCGTTTTTACCTTACATTATCCTTACACATTCCTGGTCCTTACCTAACGAACGCATTCCTAAATTCCCCCACCCGCAACTCCCAAAAACCCCAATATAAAAGCAGCCTCGAAAAAGGACGAAGGGCAGTCAGCATTGCATAACAAGGAAGTTTAGACCGTACAATGTATATATCCGCAAAACCAACAGTGTAAAGAAAACTTATCAACAAATAAAGATAATTCCTAAAATCCACCGTCTAAAGTGAATCGACGACAGATGTAACAGAAATTAATCTAACGCCTTACTAGGAAATGTATATTACTTTTGTATACGTTCGGAGAAATCCGTTTAGCCTTACCACCTCTGTTTAGTAAAGATCTAAATGTTTGTGATACGTGACAAGAGGCCGGGGTCGTAGGCAATATACAGTGCACTTACCATCAAGTAGAAAAGCGAACCTTCCTTGTGTCTAATAAAAGTTTATAGTTTAAAATAAGGATTATTAATTATTTAACAACCAATAACTCCCATAATCCATAATAATGATAATATTATAATAGTATCTGATAACAATGTGTGGGAGAAAGGCAGTGGGATCGTAGCACTCCATTAAATTAATTCGTAGTTACCTAAAGTGTTTAAAACATTGATCGCTCGAGTATGTGGAAAGTTTCATTTGTCAGTAGTGGCGGGTAATGGATTAATAGTGTGAAATTGGTACTTTAAGAAGAAAATATTCCAAGCTGCAAGTAAGCCAGGTACTCGAGAATCTTGCAAAACGTGGACGATATTTGAGAAATCCTTGGAAAAAATTCTCAAGTATACTCCCGCCTGTCGTACTCCCTTCAACCTACGTAAAGACACGTAACAAGTAATAGCGCAATTTCAGCAAGGTTAATTCGAGCCTCTTTGCCAACACTGCAAGCTATAACACGATCTGAAAACTCGCATAGGTCGATGTGAAACGCTTGGAATAAACTTTCAACCTGAATAACAACAATAATTATCCACCGGTTTGATCCGGCGAGAACGGGAATTTCACGGAAGAGGTTCGAAAGAAGAGGTTTATTTCGAGAATCGTTATAAATAACCGTGAAAACCATGGCGAAGAGGGAAGTTCGTACGTCAATCACCATTGGTGGCCTGTCGGTGAAAAATGCACGAAACAAAGAGGCTGGGCTATTTAGACTGCAGAAATTGCACGTGTCGACTTTTATTTGTTGAATGAGGATGACGTAAAAGGCTCAGGTGCTGTGAGAAAGAGCCGTAGGCGCAAGCAAGAGGAATTTCGCAAGGTGATCGCGGGGCTTGTCGAGTGTTCGCAGCAGCCTTGTCGATGGAATACTGCTTCTTGATTAGTCCCTAATTACTTGAAATTCTGGATATCGAGAGAGGAGAGGGGTGAAGGTTGCAATTAATGGAAACTGCAAAATTAATGAAAATTCAAGGGAGTGGGATTCGAGGTGAAATCGCAGAAGGAAAAAGGTTGCGAGAAAATTGTGGATTTCTATGGAGTTGAATGAATGCCGGTGGAACTATGGAATATTACTTCTTAATTGCTTGAAATTCTGGATATCGAGAGAGGAGAGGGGTGAAGGTCGCAATTAATGGAAACTGCAAAATTAATGAAAATGCAAGGGAGTGGGATTCGAGGTGAAATCGCGGAAAGAAAAGAATCGGGAGAAAATTGTGGATTTCTATGGAGTTGAATGAATGCCGGTGGAACTATGGAATATTACTTCTTAATTGCTTGAAATTCTGGATATCGAGAGAGGAGAGGGGTGAAGGTTGCAATTAATGGAAACTGCAAAATTAATGAAAATTCAAGGGAGTGGGATTCGAGGTGAAATCGCAGAAGGAAAAAAGTTGCGAGAAAATTGTGGATTTCTGTGAAACTTGAGAATTTAATAAAATTGGGGAATAAAAGAAGACTAGAATTTCTGAATTATTTATTAAATGAGACAGAATTCCTGTACATTAAACGGTTATTTAATAAAAAAATGTAAAAAGTGGCATGCAGCGGTTGAAAAATAGAAGTTTCATCGATTATTCTTAATTGAGAGCATTTCAAATCGTTACCAGAATGAAAAAGGAAGAAATTTTAGAAGCGAAACATCGCTCAAATTGAACGATTCGAAGAGTAAAGCGGAATTTCTTCACTCCTCGGTATCCTTTTTCCCCGTGCCAGCAAAAACGTGTCTTAGCCAAGCAGCCTTGATCCGTAACCAAAGACCTAGTTCCACCATGCACCGCGATTAATCCTTTCTACCCGCTCGCCACGGTATATCACGCGAGTTTATTATATCGAAGAAAAATTTTCCACAAGGACAATTTTCGGACCTCCTTTTCACAGACTAATTCCATGCAAATTTACTAGAAATATCATTCGACAACGAAGAAAAGATAAAAAGTAGATAAACAATTCTAACGCTCGAACGGAAATTTGAAGAATTGCAAATAAAAAAATACGACTCGAAAAGAAGAAAATTAAGTTCTATACACAAAAGTGCCTGATAAAATATTGAAAATTCTTGGAAATTGATAGAAAATCGAGGAACAAAATAAGCGATTCGCTGTCCAAAGGCGATGACTTTAATGATCGATACTCGTTCAATTATTTAAACCTAAACCGTTCCCCTGCCAGGAATAGAAAGGAAATAATAGCAGCCACGGTTCAACTTTCACCTACTTTTCCTTTATTTCGTGTTTTCACGCGTGATATTGTTAGCCTAATCGATCGAGCTCGGGTATATACAGTGGAGGACAAAAGTATTCATACACCCTATAAAATGGAATACCTTTTCTAAAATTGGGCCAAACGACTTGAGTTTTTTTTTGAGAAGCTAGAAAAATTTTTTTGAAAAAACTGCAATTAGTCGGAATCGCGAAGAAAACAGCGAAGGTCGTTTTTACAATTTTTTTATCTGAGCTCGTAATGAAAATTTAAAAAATACGTTTTGTAGACCTGTGTCAATTATACACACGCTGAAAATTTCATCGAAATCGGTTAATGTTGCTATGAGCTACAAACGGTTAAAGATGGTGAAAATCGCACTATTATACATTAATAAATCTGCAGATTCTTACATCTTTCGATGCCTGTCGCTTGTTTCTCCATCCACCGATTTCGATGAAATTTTCAGCGTGTGTATAATTGACATAGATCTATGAAACGTATTTTTTAAATTTTCATTACGAGCTCAGATAAAAAAGTTGTAAAAACGACCATCGCTATTTTCTTCGCGATTCCGACTAATTGCAGTTTTTCCAAAAATCTTTTTACACGTCATCTAGTAAACTAATCTTTCTAACTTCTCAAAAAAAAACTCAAGTCGTGTGGCCCAATTTTAAAAAAGTTATTCCATTTTACAGGGTGTATGGATACTTTTGTCCTCCACTGTATGTAGGTACACACGTACTTACTTACTTCGTTCCGCTACTGTTAACTCTTCTCTCTATTCAAATAGGAGAGGAATTCATAACACCAAAGTGGAACTCCCTTTTTATACGATAAACAAGAAATTGGATGGAAATTGAGATTCTATTCGAGCAGAAGAGAAATTCGACGAAATTTCACCTCGTAGATCTTCCCTGTTTGCTCGACTCGACGATTAAAAGTCAGTTACAGCGTCGTGAAACGACTCTATTGAGCCGTCAACGAGACGTGAAATAGTTCCAGGTTATTACTTATCCGAGTTGCTTGTTACGGAACAGATAACAGCGAATCCTCTTTAGATTACGCGTTCTTTAAAAATATACGTGTGTTAGTCTGAGTGATATCTTGTGGAACTTTTCGCAACGTGTCAACGACCGTTATATATTACTCCATTTTTTTCTCTAAGTTATTTTGAAAATTTGGTTCAATTAATTCTTCGCTATTTAAAGTATAATTCAGCCTTGTAATCAGTTACTGTATATCAAACACTGAACAAATGAGAAGTTCCTACCTCAATATCCCTCTTATAGAAAATTGCAAAGTCTTCAATATTAAGTTCACAATTCATAATAAAATTCTCAGCTCCCTCGAGTTGTAGAAAATGGAAAGAAATTCAATACTTGAGTGAAAAGAAACGAATCGAATCGAAGCTTTCAATTTTCAATATTAAATTCGTAATCCATTTCGAACTAAATTCAAACACTTCGAATATTCTAATTATCCGAATAAAGAATTCTTATTGGAAATTATCCGAATTATTTGAATAAAGAATTTATTTAACCCTTATGTCGATAACCACAACTGTCGTCTACTTAATCGTCCAATTTTAGTAGTTTTCTGATAACAAAATTCTAGACTTAAGGCAAACAGTGATAGGAAATGTGCGAAATAACAACGATCTGGCCGGACATTTCAATCTTTTACCTGGAAGATCAAATATTTTAAGTGAGAATTATGCACAAGGGTACCCGAGTACCCGGTGATCGGCATAAGGGTTAAATAGTTCGACTCTTCGAACTTGCACAGCCGTACTACCAATAACTCGAAAAGCAATCGAACGCACAAAATTTCCAATCTACCTAAAAGTCGCAAAGTCTTCCTGATGAAAGAAGAAACAAGGAAGCTTCTTAATTGCCTCGATACATCTTCCTACACGTGAGAAATTTGCAAGAAATTCATTCCCCATTTCGTCCCACGGGAAAGAAGATTCATCAAGAAAGTAATAAAGAAGAGTGAAGGAAGCTGTTAGACTCACCCATGAGGTAATTCCGGATGGTCTTGACCCAAGAGGCGACCTGCCTGGGGTCGGTGTGGCTCATCGTGACGCTGTGATGGCTCCATTTGTTTTTTGGCCCTCGTACAGCGTAATGAAGAATAAAATTCGTCGGACACACAGTGGGTGAGGTAGGTGACGTAGGTGGCTGCTTTTCCTTGACGTTCACACCGGGTATCCAATCATCTCCGTAACGCACCGCGAGCACGTCCGTCATTGGTAGTGTCCATCTTGCTGGAAATAGACATTTCGAACACGTTAGTTTCGAAAAATCAGTATACAAAATTTACAGAAAAGGAAAAGAAATAGTCTTTTATTCTTGTGATATGCTATTTATTGACGGACTCGGAGGAAACGTCTTTACGCTATTGAATGTTCTAAAGGACTGTGTCTGGGCACCCAAAATGAAAGCATATGCTATTTATTGACGGACTCGGAGGAAACGTCTTTACGCTATTGAATGTTCTAAAGGACTGAGTCTGGGCACCCAAAATGAAAGTTGGAGTCCCCTTGTACCTAGGAACTGTTTACTTTATGGTATCGCATTGTGCAGTGCGTGACTCGAAGACGGACACCAGACACATCTGGTGGAAGTCTTAGTGCCTTTGTTTAAAATAACGCGGAGACATTTTTGTCCTCGCTTGATTATTTCCATAGGGTTGTAAGAAATGCGAGATTTCGGCGGCGAAGTGGTGGCCTGGACTTTGTCGCCCAGGAAGAGAAATCGCGCGGGTACCTGAGGGTGCTATAAACTTAAGCCCTTTCCCCGGAAAGTCGAACGAGAGGGCTCCAACAGTTTTTCGGAGCAACGCGGGATACGACGCGGAGAGGACACTGTTGGAAATAGCCGTCGAGCGAGACGGACACCGAAGCATTTAGCAGTCGTTTATCACTACACTTTAATACATTTTTGGTTAATACCCTATCCTGTGTTAAATCTACTTAAGTTGTGCTAACAGGGTGTTGTTAGAAATGATCCAACAGTGTCTAAACTAGGTGTGTAATCTATTTTAAAGTCTGTACCTAAAATAAATGTGAAAATCTGTGTATTTACAGTCAAGGACAGAAACATGTGGACACGCTTCAACACAGAATAACTTTTTTTTAAATTCAACCAAACGACTTGAGCTTTTTTGAGAAATTAGACGTATTAGTTTACTAAACGATGTGTAAAAAGAATTTTGAAAAAATTCCAATTGGTCGGAATCGCGAAGAAAATAGTGTAGGTCGCTTTTAAAATTTTTTCAATTTGTTTCGTAGATTTATGCCAGTTATATACATAGGGTAACTGTGCATAATATGAAACACCGTAATATTAGAATGTAGAATATACCTACCAGAGAAACTATCATAATGAAAAAAAAAGGACGCATCTTCTATAAAATATAAAAAGTGTTTCAGGAAATTTCAAGGGCCTGGCGTGTACCACAAACATTTTTTCGCTTAGATGAAATTTTTCAAACTGACTATTGGCCAGCCAAATCAGCCATTTGGACCACTGTGCGATGGTTCGTTTCTTGCGTCGCAGGCATTAGCACGTAAAAGAATTCGGAAATACAGTAAATTCTCTACAAGTGTCAGTCAGTTTGGATTCTACAAGTGTCAGTATAGATGGTCCTACGCCTAGGTCTGCATCATTGCTGCGCCTATGTTATCTCGCTCGTTGTCAGTCAAGCGTGTAACGCTACACTCATAATAGAAAAATATAATTTCTTTAATTTTACTTTTTTTCATCTGAAATGTTTTTTAACATGTTGGTGAGATTTTTCTGATGAAAATGGTATCAAACACGATATAATTTGAACAACGTTTACTTATTAACACGTTCACTGTCTGGCGTGACAAGGATAAAAAAACGTAAAATTAAAAAAGTTGGTATTTAAATCGCTTGGTCGCCTCGACTCACGTCTCATCCTTATCTTTTATTCGCTGTCCTTGTCTACGTTCGGCAAACTACAAAGGTGGGCGCGAGGCTCGAAAACGTAGTCCCTGACTCTACAAGTGTCAGGTTTAGCTTCCTTGCGGACTGACACTTGTGGAGAATTTACTGCATTGATAATACATTTATCAACGTTTTCCTTAATTTAAATTTACATTATTGAACAAACTGCTGAAAGTGGCTTCCGCGTTAACGTATACAAATCCTTGCTCTTTGAATCAGAATCGTGGACAGGTCGTGCAGTATTTTGATGCTTTAATTGTCTGAAACGTTGTACGATTTTTTCGTTCAGCTGTAGATTTACACTATCTTTTGCGACCACCCTTTACTCGCTTGTACCACCAGTTACGCGACACCCTGTATAAAGTTAGAAATCAAACTGTACAATAAGTGAGAAGAAAGTGAAGAATGTTTTATCAGAATATTTAAAATTTTCGAAAAAGCAGTAGATGAGTGAAAGACACCGGGGACGAAGGATTCACTTAACAATAGCAATAATGTCGAGAAAAAATTTGTCACCAACTTGCTCAAGAATAAAAATTTCAATGTTACCTGTCATAACAGTTGGGAAAGAAACAAGTGTAGAGCGAGCTAGAAAGGCAAGAGACAAAGCCTCACTCGGTGTAGTTTTCTAATAGCCGCCGTTTAATATTACAACAGCGTAACGACGACAAAGCCGCGCCGAACGAACCGTTCAATTGTTTTGCATAATTGAACGTCTAGCGATACGTCTATTTATCTTACAATTTAGATCGATCATCTCTACGCTAAAAGGAAGAAAGGAAAGAGAACGTCTTCCATTTCACGATTTAATTTTATTCTCAGATTAAAATATTTAAAAACATATACTCGAGTAGATAACAACTTTATAACATATTAATCGATCGAAAAGAAATCTAATCGATTTCATTTCGTATTAAGATATTTTCGCCCGAGATATAAATTGCAAAAATGAAGCTTATGTTCTGCGAGGTTTATTTTAAAAGAGATTACCTTATCCCAAAGGATTTCACTGTACGAAGATTTTCGAAGAATTTGCCAGGGAGTGACTTTGAAGCCATGTTAGTCTCCTTTGTCGGTGGATCGAGGCGAAAAATATTCAACGAGCAGATAACCGAAGGATAATCGGACGTGATACCGGCACAAGAAGCTCGAGTGAATCGTTCGACAGTGTGCAGAGTCGATAAGAAGTCGCGACGTTCCCGAAGCTGATAACAGTCTGGCGATTTCGGTTGCAATTTCCAATTCCGATAGAAGCATTCGTCTATTTCCGTGGACACTTTTAGTGAGCAATTTCGAATGATACAGTTTTTCACAATTTTTACAAGCAATTTTGTCGATATTACTCTTAAAGTATTTGAAACTTGTTTAATATTCTTTTGAAAATATTTACGATACCTTTTGCAAATTTTTAAAGACACTTCTACGAAGAAATTTCTAATTTTTTTAGAGACTTTCTGGTATTTCTTTGGAACATTTCTTGAATTCCTTCGAGAACTCTAATGTAATAATGTGGTAAAAAGTTTTCTAATACAATTTTTCTGAACCACTTTCCTTACAAATGACCTAAATGTTACTATCGACGAACGAGACAGCTGTCATTCCACACGATGTCGCATATATACGTGTCTTACAAGTACGCACTCGGTTCGAACGAACTTGAAGCAAGTAGATAACGTGATTACGTAATTGATAACAGGCAACGGTACAATGCTCACGGTACAACTGTACTCGATCGGTTTTCATACACTTTCGAAGTCTGCGAAGTCTGAAGTTCTTCGCGACTGGAAATAGATTATACACATACTATGCAAACAGAATCTTTCGAGACACCTGAAGCATGTGAAAAATACTGGGAATAGGTCTGGCGAGATAAGATGATGAAAAGTGCCCTTGGACCAATTAGCTCGTACGATGTACCATTCGAAAGCTCTGGCTCGACCTAGGGGATAGTTACAAGGTGGTTTATATTTATAATTCTGTGAACTATTTTCCCTATTCAGCGGTAGGGAAAAATTTTGAAAAAAATCTGCCACGTTGCGTATATGAAGGCACGCGTTAGAGAATTTTTTCCGATTTTTTCTATGCAAATCCTAGTTGTAAAAAATAGAAAACGTAAACAAAAGCGGGTATCTTTTGAAATATTCAAGCGACTACTTTTACGCCCACGTAGTAGCAGCATCTTAACGTAACTATTATCCTCAAATTTTTTCAGATTTCTTGGTAAGGCGCGCCGTAGTTTATTTATTATTTTCTTTATTCGGTGCGTATATTACGCGAGCTTAAATATTTTTACATTTGAAAGAACTATAAATTAAAGAAGTTGAATTAGCTCAACTAATGAAAATTACCATATTTCTTTATATTCTAAAATGTCCACACTGTTTCTAATAGTGTCGTTGGCGCAGCGGCTAAATATCTGACTGGAGAACCGCTGGAAACTTCTTTAATTTATATAATATACTGTTCTTGCGTAATGCACGTACTGAATAAAAAATTTGTTCTTAATTTTTTTTAATTACGGCGCACCTTACCAAAAAATTTGAAAAAAATTGAGAATAATAGTTACGTTAAGATGCTGCTACTAGATAAATATAAAAGTAGTCGCTTCAATATTTCAAAAGATATCCGCTTTTGTTTACGTCTTACATTTTTTACAACTAGGATTTGCAACGAAAAAGTCGGAAAAAATTCTCTAACGCGTGCTTTCATGTACGCAACGTGCCAGATTTTTTTCAAAATTTTCGCCTACCGCTAAATAGGGAAAATAGTCCACAGAATTACGAACATGAACCACCCCCTAGGTCGAGAGCCAGAGGGTTGAAAGTTGATGTCAAATGTTTTCTTACGGTGAGCTTTCGAATGGTATATCGCACGACCTAATTGGTTCAAGGACACTTTTCACCATCTTATCCTGCTAGACCCTTTTGCAGCGAAAAGCGATACCATAGTAAAAGCTTGAAAATATTTTCTAAAACTTTCACGTATTCCAAAATTATTCTACACTACTTACGATTGTGAGATTAATCCAGATTCTGCAATTTCGAAAATTTCCCAAAACTCGATTAACCCTTTGACAATTTTCTTTAATTTTCTTTCACTGTCCATACAGCATTATCCTTGCTATCGTGGCAAAAACGTGAGTTTCGGTATTATAATTAATGGGAAATTTATTTCTGTACGTCTAGGAAATAATTTAAAAAAGGCCAAATTATTTCTATAATTTTTGAAAATTTATTTCTGCACGCCTAGGAAATAATAATTTAAAAAAAAATGACAACTGATCGGGGCACGTTAGGGTTAATAATGACAGACTGAAAAATCATAGCAAAAAATTTCACCGTTTGTCCCCAATTTCAGAAATTCTTGCTTGAAGAATAATAAACACGAAAAATCGCTACAAGTCAATTCGATCGAGAGATCCTCACGATCGCGTGTCACGATCGTGTACAGCTACGCTTCACGCACCGACTAGACGTGATCGAAATGACAATTCCTCTAATTTCGCAATGCACACGTAATGTCACACAAAACGATTCCCTTCCTGCTTGGAAATTGCTCTCTCGAACGGTGACTTTAGCACTCTTGTATAGCAAAAGGCGAGAGCAAATCTCTCTGCAAACACGAGTAACGGTGAAATAATTAACATTTATCTTCTTCGTTCGCTCACGTATCCCTTCGTGGTAAACAGTTAGCACAACTCGATCTTCCAGGATGATTTACAAATTACCTTTATTATTATCGTGTCGCTGTTTGTTGTTTCTCGAATGATAAACATAAGGGGCTTTAATAATAGCGCGTGAGATAATTGCTGGATCAAACAAACTGGTAAGACGTTTAAATTGCTTTTCCCTCCTTTTGAAATATAATGGGATCTTCGTGTAATTCACTTTTTATAGTTGGCACATGTACGTCAATTACCACCGACGGGCAGGAGGACTTCGAGCTGTGTCGTAATTGAAGTGTTAATTAGAATTCTAGAAACCGAGTTGGCCTACCAAATCTGAAATTTTCTTTTCGGTTCCTGGCGTGACATTTCGTGTACTGCGTTTACTCGATCTCAGTGACACCGGTGTGTATAGTTTATCGCTGGTAAAATTTTTAGGGAATTAAAGGAAGAGGAATAAGATAAATTGTCTTTTGAAAAGCAACGGAGAAATAAATTGGTACACAGGGGACGACAAATTCTCGAACTTTTCAAAATGGCAAATGTCTATTTTTTCCTTTTTTTGTTGTTCTCAACTTTTGTGAAATACATATTTGAAAATTTTGTGGGGAATGATAACAATTTCTATGCAATATATATTTGAGAATTTGCATTATTTCGAAGCACCAAACCACTGAAATTTCGTGGAGGGATCTGAGGACGAGGAGAATTTAAAGTTGATAAGGTGAGATCAATTGAGCCTGTTTGATTTGATCTGTTATTTTCGCAATTGTAAATGTAAGTGAATGAAAATTACGGCGTTGAGTTTGTCAGACCCTGTCAGACTAACTCCGAGTTAAATAGAATCAATGAAATAAGAGAAATAATTTCGAACGATGCTCACGTCGCTCTAACAGACTATTAATCCATGTTTCGCGAGTGTATAAACTCGTTAATATAAATCTACGCTAAAAATATTGCGCACATGGCCTATTTGCACGGAGATTCTATCGGGGAAATCTTGCAATCTTCCCGTGAGTGCACTCGCATCGATTCGTTCCACTTTCCCGCCACACGTTTACCATTTCCATACATAGGAATCAACGTGTTCCACTATTTTCCATTCATTTCCAACATCGATCACCACTCGTCCTAACGAAATAATCAAAATTACAAATTCTTCCGTGTAATATGGTATTATAAAAAAATCTCACCAATCGATCCCGATCTTTAAAAATTGCTCGATAAGAAAAAGAAAGTTCATCGTTTATCCTCGATGTAAAAGAAATCCTCCTTAAAGAATCGAAAAAAGAAAAGAAAAAACGGAAATGGGATTAAAATCATTCTTGCTCGTTTCTAAAATAATTACCCTCCTCGTTATCCTCGTTTCGATGAAACGTTCGATTATAAACTCACGTTGAGCGCACTACTACAGAATGTCAACACACTTATGCAAAACAATTCCACCGTTTACCTCCAATTATAAAAATTGCTTCCTAAAGAGTTGAAAAAGGAAAAGAAACAAACAGAAATAGAATCAAAATCACTTTCGTTCACTTCCAAAATAATTGCCCTCGTTTGAATTAAACGTTCGATTATAAATCCACGGTTATGTGTACGCATGAAAATCGTAGATATACCGTGAAATTAGCATGGCCGCCTACGCTGACGTATCAAACACCCCCGTCTGCAGTCTAGAAGCAACGGAGGCTGCGACTCTGACCCAGAAACGTATCGAGCCTTTGTTCTACAGGCTGGAGGGCTTTACACGCGAAGGTCGACTCGTTTGGAATCCCCGTAGGGTCTCGCGTCTCGGCTCGAAAACTCGCGAAACACGGTCCCCGTACGAAAATAAATCTGCGTGACCAACCAAGGACGACGAGTTGCTCACCTGACAATTCCAGAGACAGGCTTCTTCCAACACATTTACCTTGCAATCCCTGGAACTGGCTTTTTCCATTACTGTTCGCCTTGTTTTTCTTTCTGCGACACGCAATTCTTTCGAAACCACGACTCTTCCATTCCTTTGTGCACGAATATTGCGCTTTCGAGGGAAACAAAATGGAATAATTCTCGCGTATAATGGAGAAAAGGGTTCGTAAAATGTGAAAATGTAATTGTTAGGGATTGGGTTTATGACATGGACGCCTGTTTACGCTATTTTTTAATGCGCCCCTTTTCTTCTTCGCGTTAATTCATTTTCCTTTCAAATTGCCCACGAAGCCCAGGAAGCGTTTCATGGCTGCAGAAAAATAACTTTTCTGCGGGCCATATACCTTCCCGGTGCCCACTCGTGAACATTCAATAGACATAGACATGTCATAAAACCTCTCGCGTCTCCCTGACCGCCCAAAGTCCCGCTACGCGCGGGCCACCCCTTGGGCCTCACTCACCCGCCATCGCGACATACCACCACCCTGCCAATTTGGAAATTCCAGGGTGGGCGGCACGCTCGCGGGCCAGGGAGGACCGTCCAAGGGGGTAGACCCGTTCCCATTGGCGGAGACCACCACCTTATACCCCTAAACCTTTTTATAAATAAGCGCACCAACGCGGCGCACATCAGATCAAAAAGGGAAAAATAGACAAACACCACATAAACTACCACTCGTCAAAATAAAGTCTTTTCCATTTAACATAATAAAATACGTGCAACCTCACCACACCACGACTTCATACCAGCAAACAACCCGCACCACGAACCAGCGACAATCCTGCGCCACCACTCTCGAACATACCAAATTTATTACCGCACTGTTCGTCATCCATTCGTTACTTCTACCATCCACCACTTGTTCCAGGCTATAGGGTAAGGTAGCCGAATATAAGACCCATTTCTTTAAGGAAGCATAATTCTTGATTGAAAATACTTTTGTTAAAATACGATACATGTTTTAAATGTAAGATGTGTACACTTTTGCAACATATTAGAAATTATAACAAAACAGATAGAGTTCCGTCGTAATAAAATAAAAATGAAAAGTATGCAAAAACATGACTTGAAAAACTGGTCGCCTAATATGAGACCCAGGTTTCACCTTGTCAAAACTTATTTTTTCTGTCTTTTTTCACACTTTTGCCAACGTCAATGGGCCACTTGACTTCAACAAAGCCTAGAAAAGCGGAGATTCCACAGGATTCCCACGCATCCGTCCACCGAACGCTTCCTCCGGTCGTCGTTTATCCCACCCTAAGATAACGCGCTAAGGGGGAAATAGAAAAGGAAAAATCACGAATCAGGGTGTTTTTAGGAAAATAGGAGTCTTCTTCGAGGGAAACCACGGAGACTCCAGCAGAAACACTTGGCCACTCGCAAGTGAAACACCTCTCACTTCGCAATGGAATTTATATCTTGAATTAGTTGTAGAAAATAGAACATAAAATAAAAACTTAGTGTTTCAATCAAGAAACTGGTCCTTCGAAGCCTTAGAACATTAGTCGGCACACACGTGCAAAAACCGGAAAGATGAACCGCAAGCCCCTAACATACTAGCAATCTGCACACCGGATGATTTCTTCCTTTGCCCAGATTGCTAGCCGCTATGGAACAAATGCTTAATCCGGGTGAAAAATAAAACCGGCGGGTGGTCCGCGGAACACTATCGGACTCGATGTGACTAATGACCTAACCTAAGAAACAGTGGAGAACACTATGTCGTCGGATAAACAGCATATTAGACACTGCATCCCCTTTGCGTTTCAACTTAAAAAAAAGTGCTCTTGAAGCGAAAGGCCTTTGGGATGGGAAATTCTACTTCATGCGGCTTGTCGCGTTACTTATATTTTATTTTCCTTGACTATCACACCTAATGTACTATTTATTTAACGTTCAATGTTCGTGCTTCTATGTCTTGTGTCTAACTAACTTTTCGTTTTTAAAAAGATCCTGTCGATGCCTCCGAACAAACCGCATCGCGGGGGTGAGACACTCGGATAGGTGGAATTCATGTTTCGATAGTGGTGGGGAAGGGTGGCTGACACTACCTATTGGTTAAAATTAAAGGGGAGAAACTAAGCAAAAATGCCACCCCCCAGATCATTCGTCACTCTCAGGTACCGATCATACCCTTGAGTGACGCACGGGGAAATTCCGAATGTCTCTAACAATGATTGTAGCAGACAATAGCCTTAAGAAACGCTTCGGCTCTGGTGACCATATGTATGAAAATTTACCGAAAAAAAGGGACGAAGCTTCTATCTCGAAAAAACAAGTTTATAAAAGGCAAGGCGAAAAGAACTACGATTGCCGTGGTATCATAAAGTTACTGTCGCTACGAAACGGCTAACGGCCTTCTAATAAAAATGTACTTATTTGGTATATCTCGAGGGTTAGGCGGCAGGTATACGCCTCGAGGGCTAAATAATCCTTACTGCTACGAAAAATTGAAGAATATTAATTTGAAAGGTCGCTACGCGACACGGCTTATTCCCCAGACTATTATCTATTTCGTTCACTTCAGCACCATCTAACCGATTCAAAATTCAAAACATACGAAGATGTCAATAATAGCATTGCCGATTTTATACGTTCGAAGCCGGCATCATTTTTCCGAAAGGGAATTCGCCAACTGCCTGAGAAATGGAATAAACGTGTAGCAAGTGATGGAGATTATTTCCAAGGCTGAACTGTACTTTGGTTTTCTTGAAATAAATAACAAATCCACGAAACAAAGGCCACGAATTAATTTGTACACCTAATATATTAGCTATAGCCGTTTTTTCAATTGTTCTTCTCATTTTCGCTGCAGATATAGTCCAATAATCCGGCATTGCCGAAGCCCCAAGCGTACCGGATTATCGGAATTCTACTGTATTTACTTTGGCGAACGACGCTTAAGGCCACGCGACCATAGTCTTGCAGAAAATACATGTATTTGCGAGAATCTAGAAGCGATTGAGTAAATTTGCGGCCACCCTATTTTTGGCTCGGGGTACTTCCGACAAGCCTCTTCTTACACATTTATCCTGAAAAAAATTGTTTTCTGAAGAAATAATTACAACATTTGTGGGAAGCAGACCTAGGATAAAAGCACGTGCCCGCGACACACGGGAACAGTCGCAAAGCAGCCGAAAATCAATCCGGAAAAAGTCTGTCAGCTTGGAGTGAGTCTGGAAGAAGTCCGCAAGAAGCCACGATACGTTACGATACGATAAGGCCTGTGTAGGCGCTACGGACTAGTCTTACTCGTCGTGTTATCTCTGTAACGGAATAGACACCTTAGTAGAACCCTATTCCTACACATTTGAATATGTTACACTTTGTAAGAAAAGTAGCACGTTTTTGCAAATAATTTTCTTGTATTTACACGTATCTATAGAATAAAGTAGCTTTGTATTAGCAAAGCCGACGAGTTCTTATCGCGAAGGTATTCGCAAGCTGCCAGAAAAATGGCAAATGGTCATCGATAATAATGGAAATTGTTTCGATTCTTAACCCTTTCGCGACGGCGGAACTAGCCATCGGTACGCCACTAACGAACGGGTCGTCGTGCCATTAGTGCACACCGTACACGTTAAGAGTGTCTCGCGTTTTTTCAAATCTTAGAGGATTTCGTTGGAACAGCAGAGGACTTAAGGGTGTATCGGATAAAGGGAATGTTGTTGAGGCCTTGTTCTGTATTTTAAAATAAATCTTCACTTTGAGTTGTTGAGGCGCGAACCACTGCGACGCGCTTAAGCGGATGCCGGATATAACCGGCGCTAGCCAGTGTGAAGCATTTAGTGGATGCCGGATATAACCGGCGCTAGCCAGTGTGAAGCATTTAGTGGATGACGGATATAACCGGCGCCAACCAGTGTGAAGCATTTAGTGTATGCCGGATATAACCGGCGCTAGTCGCGAAAGGGTTAATCTGTTTTCATCCTTTTTAAAGAAAACTTTGACTGCACCGAAAAGTCGGAAAGAATTCATCTTCACACCTAATCAACGTGGAACTACTCTGAACGTGAATCTTCTGATATCAAACATGAATAACAAAGTACAATATTAATCGAATGCTCGATTATGGCACATTAAATGCTGCATTGTTCCTTTCTTATTAGTTAGTTCGATCTTCGTTCCGCGATAGTTAGTTATTCTTTGGAGATAAGAAGAGCGCAAGGGTCGCCTTTTTCTTACGTACAATATTTTTCACATCTAGCAACAATTACTTCTGAATCTCGAATTTAAATGCGTACACAACGATAGATAATGTTTTGAGGATTTGTTACAGAAGGGAAACGACCCTAATTAAACATTCCTCGACTTGTTACTCCTCCCCAGAAGTTCCAGAGTTAGTTCACCTTTTTACGTTTGAAATGTGAAGTAGAAAAGTGTTTTTATGTGATAACT
This sequence comes from Habropoda laboriosa, assembly GCF_001263275.1. NCBI lineage: Eukaryota > Metazoa > Arthropoda > Insecta > Hymenoptera > Apidae > Habropoda > Habropoda laboriosa. The sequence continues at coordinate 444,708 of NW_017100397.1, read as the reverse complement.
TAGAATATTCCATCCTAAATCGCGTAATGCGAAATGTCACATTCGCGCCTAACACGAACCATCGGATTCTCCAAAAATAACCGAACAAGAATTGCACGAGCATAACGTTCAAACGAAGAAACCCAAAAGCCGCGATAATCGTCGAAGAAAATCTGTTGAAGTGAGAATCCTCAAGTTGCAGAAAATCGGCGAAAAATCAAATTGGCATTCGTATTAGTGGCACGCTGGGTTTACTCACGGCCGAGCCTTGATTCCAGTCACCGGAGAGAATCCGTAATTCCTTCACCGCAGCCTGAATTTGTTCAGGTAAATTTAGGCAGCGCCGGTCGTTCACACCGATCTCTGGGCCTTCGAGACGCAGAGACTAAGGAAGGCCGCCCCGTTTCGATTTCACCAACTGGTTCACCTTCGATCTTCGCCTCCTCTTCTACCTTTCGAGCGTTAGAAGTCCCTTGAACCTGGTGAAGTGCTCCTAGAGAAGATTCTTCACACTGGAAGTTGTGTATTTCTTTATTTCAGTTGAAATTTTCGTTTCGTCCACGAATTTTCGCGAATCTTTGATTTTTTTTTCGTGGTAGGTACCTATTCGTGAGATTTCGGTGTTTTATGATTCTTGCTTCTTTCTTTCCTTCCGCAAGTTAGAAGTTCCTTGAACCTGGTGAAGTGCTCTTAGAGAAGATACCTTGGACGTTAAAAGTTATACGTTTCTTCACTTCAGTTGCAATTTGAAGCTTAAAATTTGCCGCATCTTCGTGTCTTTTCGTGAGATTTTCGCGTTTTACGATTTTTGCCTCTTTCTTTCCTTTCGCCAATCAGAAGTTCCTTCAACCCTTCCGGAGGAAACTCTTCAGACTATGAAACTTTCGAAGCTTTGAATTTTGTCGATGAATTTTTCTGTTCAGTTGCTCTTAACGAAATCTAATTCTCAGAGAATTATTTTGGACGAAGTTTGAAAAAAATCCGACTGTACAAAAATATACACGATCACCAAAATCCCCACGTTTACCTAAATGATCTGAAATCGGGAATTTTCACTCTTCGAACGACCCAATTTCGCAAAAGTCAATTAACCTTTCGGCAATTTTCCGAATCACACGAACGAGTTCAAAAAGGGGCAGAATTTCGTTTGTACCGAATAATTACTGTTTCAAAAACACTCCAAGATTGAAGAATATCGCGTGATACAAGGAAGACCTCGCGACACCTCGTCGTATCGCAATTACGTCGGTTTCTATGTTGAAACGGGAGAAAAAAAAGCGGCACGCAGACGTGAATTCCACAGCAACGTCTCTTAATTAAAGCGTTTCGCGGTAAACATAGGCTTCCTGCAACGTTTACGTCCGGTTTACATAAGCGACGACGGAAAAATCACTTGTATGAAGAGGCGACACGTGAGAAAAATTCTTCTTTCACTCGAAACACTCTTTTCAACCGTAATTATGCTTCTATAGTGCTCTCTTCAACGATTCCCCGAACTTGTGTGAATTTTCTGTAAATTGTTTGCAAATTTTCTGCAAATTTCTCTGAATTCCTGTGAATTTTCCTCAAATAAATCATAATTTTGTGCAATTTTATTATTGCAATGTACTAAACGTGAAATTTATCAGAAAATTAACAAATCATCGGAATTGTAGATGCACCGATGGCAGTTATTAATAGTTCTAGTTGTAAGCAGGAAGCTAGACGATTAATCAACACGTCCCAAGGATGGAAGATACCCTAAGATCGTGGCATTCACAGGCAGATAGCATCGAACCACCACCTTCTTCCTCACATTTGACCTTTCTGACTGGAGCCAACAACTCTTTCCACCGACGATTATTCGACAGAACGTAACGTTTCGCGAGCGTCGTTTTGCCTCTAACGACCTGCGTTTCAATATCTGATTCATGTAGAAGTACTTGGCTAGTCGATTGACGTAGAGTGAAACAAGGAGAACTGGGTAATAAATAAACGGAGAAATGAATAATGAGGCAACATGTGACGGAGGCAAAAGGAAGCAAAAGGAAACGGTAATACGAAGGAGAAGAAGATAGAAATAGAAAGAAAAAGAGAAATTACTGAAATGAAATTTGAAGGAAGGAAAGATAACATTGGAAGAAGAGAAAAATTGAAGAAATTTAAAAAAATGAAGCAGTAAGAGGGATAAAAGTATCAGAACAAAGATGGTAGGTACGTGAAGAAAAAAAAAAATGTAGGATAATTAAATAAAGTGTCTCTAAAGGGGGATAACGAAGAAAATAGTCCCAGAAAGAATGGGACATGCACGTAAGAAAGGAAACCGGGAAAATAGTGTGAGGGGAGAGAAAAGCCAGCGAAAAAAAGGCACAGAAGGACGAAGAACAATGAAACAGAGTGCCGTGGGAGGGAGAAGAAAGCGGAACAGCGATTGACATCGGCAGATATGCCAGAAACGGTATGCGCGGCCACGTCATGAAGATAATTGGGACGTGTGCCAAAGCGTGGTCCCTCGAAAGGACACGTGCAGAGGCGATTGGAAGATCTGCGAGGATTGGACGCGGCAATACGGTCAATTTTTTATCCAGGAAAGGCTTTAACCAGTTATACGAGAAATTACGTAAAGAGGGCACCCGCGTGTATTACGACAAAGTGCACAGGTCTTGTACATAATATGCAGGCGACTTGCAAGTTTCACTTTTGCATGCATTCCACGTTGCATAATGTTAGTTACACGCTTGCGTCACTTTATTTATTTATTTACGGGTACAAATTCGTTACTGTATATGTAATAATATATGTGTTAAAAATTGAGGAGAGAAAAATGGGAAAATATGTTACAAGTAGAAAAGAGAAAAAAGTAGGAGAAGTAAAGGGGAAGCTTTGTTCAACGTGGAATCGGAGGAAATTGTAAGTAAAAATGTACGAGTTCGATATTTCTGTGCTTGTGAATTTCGATCAAAAGAGAGGTCTAGAGAGTGAACAGCTGCAAATATTGGTCTTCAGTTGCGCAACGTGATCTGAGTACGGTGCTGATTCGACTGCACCTGGATCGTGGTAATTAAAATCCAATTGACGACGCTCGACCTCCTTCGGTCATCTTTTTCTTTATTTATTTACGCGTGCAAACTCAATATCGTACATAGTAAAAACAGAAATAAAGAGAAGGAGAAACAGGCAAAAAGCATATAACAAGACTTTACGAACGAACATTCACAGTGTGTGTTTTAAGTATGCGTTTAAGTTGATATACCCGACGGTTGTTAATTAGGTTAGGTTAGGTAGGTAAAAATGAGGGAAGTGAAGGAGTGCAGAGGTGGTTAGCGGGTCAATAGTCGATCAGAATCGAAAAGAATGCGGCCAGCATGTGGTTTAACCTTAGCAGCCAGATGGATAACGTATCGAATTCAATTCGAAAAGATCGATACGTATTAGAATACGTTTGTACAATTATGTTTGAACGAAGATCCCTTGGATCTGTGTCTGTATAATTCTGATCTAATCTAATAGAATCGAAAGGTATTGAATACTAGCTATTCGAATCGAAGGTTTTCGAATTGAAAAGATTCGAAGTAAGGCGACCGAAATCCAAAGTTGCTGAAATTGAAGTATCGAACTCGAAATATATCGAAACTCGAAATATATCGAAACTCGAAATATATCGAAACTCGAAATATATCGAAACTCGAAATATATCGAAACTCGAAATATATCGAAACTCGAAATATATCGAAACTCGAAATATATCGAAACTCGAAATATATCGAAACTCGAAATATATCGAAACTCGAAATATATCGAAACTCGAAATATATCGAAACTCGAAATATATCGAAACTCGAAATATATCGAAACTCGAAATATATCGAAACTCGAAATATATCAATTCGAAATATGTCGAATTGAAATTTACCGATATTTACATTACCCGCCATTGTCGACTGACCGAAGAGGTAATTCACAGCTGGGTTTCAGCTACATAAGAAAGAAATTGCAAACACCGACAAACCAACAGCAGACAAAACAAAACCCAACCGACAGAGAAAGAGAAGATAATAATCGCATGCAAATAAGCTTTCCGTGGCAGCATTGCTGCACGTGGATAAACTACCGATGCAAAAACGCCTGAAGGAGTAACGCTTATTTATTCCATCTTCGGTATTTTCCCAGTTTGCGCTCCGACGCACGTAATCGCGCATCGACTCGATTATCTCTCTCTTAATACACTTTCCACTTCCCAGCAACCTTTTACCACTCGAAAAACCCGCAATATAGTCGAGAAAATAAATTATAAATTTCACGCAATGTCCTTTTACGCACATTAAAAGAACAAAAACCTGCTCTCGACGAGATAAGAACCGAAAAGGAAAGAAGATAAAACATCGGGAAGAGAACAAGGTTGATTCAGAAGAGAGGTGTGTAATCTTGTTAGTTTTCATTAATATTCAATCTAGACGCGCACACAAGGAAACAGAACAGTATGCAAACTAACGTCAAGGACACGATACGTTACATGTGTTCCTGCCTTTACGGTGGATGCCGATCGCCGAAAACCCATCGATATTCCTCTCACGTTACAAGGCACACGTACACAGTCAGTTGTAACGTGCCCGATACGACTAAACGTTCTCCCTCATCTTTTGTCCGCCCTGTTAGGGATACTTCCACTTCGATTCTCCCACCTTTGGGAATTTATCCCGTAATGGTTTCTCGAGCACAGACGCCGCTGCATATGTATATAGAATTATATATCAAAAGTGAAAACTCGAGAAGAAAGTGTTTCGTGTAGTAAATTGCGTTCAGTTTCAGTCTGAGAGAATTGTAAAGAATTCTGGCGATAGTCGAATCAATATTATATCTCCTTTTCGTTATGAGGGTAACCTAATAAAATTCAAGGATTCCAGAGAGATTATTTTGCAGAAAATCTCACATGCCCCATAAATGAAAGATTAGAATGTATAATAGTGGCGTAAGGATATACTCAACAATGGCTGCATTTAGAAACGAAGAAATCCCTGCTAATCTCAGGTCGAGTTTCAACTATACACAAGGCCAACGCGAATCCCTTCAGTATTACCAACGACCTAAAGATTCAGTCGAGGACTGGGTGAAAGGACCGGAAATAGGCCCATCTATCCCCACCTTTTTTACTGTAATCGTGCAATGGTCGACCATCGTGATAGAAACATTTCCTCGATCACGTTCACTTACGTTAACGGAAAGGCAACGTTTAATACTGATAGCGACAACATTGACGCAACTCTTGGTGCAGATTAATTATTTAAATAAAATAGTTTATATGATTCATAATTTTAAATCGTTATTTTTGTATCACTACTTCGAATAAAATTTGCACAAGTCTAATTGGTGTAATCGTGGATGATCGATGATAATGACGGACAAAAAAAATGTTGTTGTGAATTTGTTTTGAATCAGATTTGTGTAAAAGATTTCTGATAAAACAGAAACAAACAGACGAAGAGTATTTAACGAGCTCAAGTGTAATGAAGTATTGAATTTCAATGGGCTGTTCGATCTTCATTTCGTGTATAAAATGCCAGATTAATTTTCGATTGAATCGAAGGTCTAAATTGGTTTCGATAATAACAACACTATGTTCCGATAGAGATAACATTAAAACGCACCACTTTTTATGGACGATTTTCGTAAACACAGGAAATATGACGTTTTTGTAAAACACACGAGTCGAACGATTCCGTCACGAAACCGTGTGATTTACTACCATCTTCGTAGCATTCTTTACGAATAATCGTAAAAATCGACGTCAGTCGTTCTGTTCACTTTACAATCAACGAATAACGAAATAAAAGCAATCGTACGTGATTCCCTCAGAAACTTGTCACGAAGCATAAAAGTAAGCAAAGTGTTCTTTGGGAATTGGAACATGAGAAGGAGACTGGATACATTATATAGAAAGTAAAGGAAATATCGAAGGACACCATTAGAACATTTTCGATAATGGCAATTTAATGGCGAGGCACTCGAAACATTACTGATACACGCTTGAAGGTTAAATTGACTATCAAATATTCGATATTCGAGCATCGAGATAAACGACAGTCCAAGGATATCGAGAAATATTGACAAACTTTCCAGAATAAATATTTAAATCCTTTAAATGAATACCTTTCTAAATCCTACAGAAGAAAATAATTACTACGGTAGATATCTTTTCTATCAGCCCTTGAAGTTGCGTCACTTTTCCATTGTTATTAACCACGTTATCTGCCCACTCAACTATCGTAAAGAATAATCATAACACTACACATAAACAAAGACATATGACTGTTAAAATTGAAAGTCACTCTAACGATATCAATAATCCTAATAGTATATACGGCTACATAACCCTACACTGCCCATGCACTTGCGAAGCAACCCTAACCAGAACCAATTAACAAGTGTACGAGACGTCTTCCGTCGTTCCATTTTTCGCACGTATACGATCCACCCCAGTGAATCGGAGACCTTGTCTGGTTCACAGTGCCGCACTCTCTGGCGCAAACATCAACATAGAGGTATAACCCCTTCACGGTCTACTGTACGAGTGGGCAAGGCGTCAAGTGCTACACTATGTCGTCCAACAGGCGTCATAAAATTATTCAACTGTACTACCCATTAACTACTCGTGTTAACTATCGCGAATGCGAATAATTGAAGTGACAGAAAAGATACGCGTTTTTTAAATTATTACTAATTCTGTCACTTTACTGTACTATCAAGAATTCAAGTGAAATCGAAAAGATGGTTCTAACGCGTCTAATGACCCTTTGTCTCGAGAAACGCGGAACAACGATTGATCCTCCCGTATCTCAATCGACGCCTCTGTACTAAGACGAGCATACTTACTGTACGGTGGTTTCTCTGTTTCCCAGATCAGCGTGCCACGATGAAAGTAGACCCTGCACCGTTTCTTCTTCACCACGAACGTGTTCAAGAGCACCGTCCTGGAGGACTGGTCTGTGATTTCCTGCATCATCCTGACACAGTTGGTTAAACTCCACGGGACAGTTGATTCAACGAGGAGACGGCCAAAACGTCATCTCGACGCCGATCGATTCGTGGTGAGCGAGAAAATCGCCACAGAGATCGGAAACAATACTTTGGAAACGAGAGAGGACAACAGTACACGACGACAAAGCCCGCTCGTTCGCTCGAGCACGACTGCGGTGTACGATCGACTGACAGACGTTCGTGCCGAAACGTACGAGTTCGGCTTTCACAGCGCCTCCAGACTGATATTCTTTCAACTATGAAAAAGGGAACTCACTCGGTCGTCGGACTCCGTTTCCTCCCCGCCCGATCGATTGGAAATGGTTTTTAATAAATAAAAATAGAAGAATTATAAAGATAAAAAGTAATTATTTTATGGTTGGAATAATTATAGTGGAGATTGAAATAATTGAATAAAAATATATGAATCGATAAATTAGTTGATGAAGAATGAAATCGTTCTGGTGGGGTAATTTGCAAAATGCGATTTTATCGACCGATTTATTTTCAATGACCGCCATCTATTGAATGGTTGTAATTATCGCGTAAGGGTAACACGGATACCTGAATAACTGAAAATGTGTCTCAGCATGTTAAAAATATCCTTGCATGGGTATACATCCGTGTATCTGATTTAAACAAATTTCATTCGTTTATTTAAAATAACTTGACAATTAATTTTTCCATGTATAGATAATATAAAGTACTTCACTTATATTGTTATATAATTAAGATCATATGAACAATATCCGTAAAGAATTTATAATAGTGAACGTTTGCGCAGGGCACAAAACTGCTTGTTTCACCCCTGGTTGCAACAGACGCGAGACGACATGACGCTTTGTCGGTGACGTGACAATTTTGTGCTATTGAACTGCTTCTCCGATCGAGTATTCTTTCACACATTGCATCGCTATGTCTCAACTATTGTCCAACGTCAAAACACTCTGCAAACCAATCCGAAAGTAGAAAAGGTGACATGTAAAAGTGACAGAAATTGTTAAAGCGTCGTAAACTCGCGTGTCCACGAAGTCTGGCTGACGCAGACATCGCGATGTAGACATAAATTATTACGAATTCAAAGTCGTGTTACTATAACGTTCAAATAAAAATAAAATACATATATGTATTCATTTATTGAAACACAACATGGATGAAACAAAAAACTACAAAAACTTAGTATTAACGGTTAAAAAATACCCTGCACTATACGATCTCAGTTGCAACAACTACCACAACAGAGTTGTACGAAATAAAATATGGAAAGCAGTGGCGCAAGAACTGAGCGCTTCCGGTAAGAATGCTTCAAAGTCTAAACACACTTGAATTCCCGTAAAAAGTCCGACGTGGCTTTTTAATTCGTGCACGATTTCCGCATAGCCGCAGAATGCAAGGAGAAATGGAAGAATCTACGCGCCAGTTTCACCAGACACTTGAGAAATCAAAACACGGTGAATTCGAAATCGAAGAAACGATATTACATGGCCGATTACATGGATTTCCTCCTTCCCTACAGCAAATTTCGCAGGTAAGTGATCTACTGATCGAAAATCGATAACGGATCACGTGAACGGTTGTGTTACTTTCTTTGTTTCGCTTGCCTATGATTTCAGGCCGGATGACAGTTTGAACGAAGAAAGAGCAATAGCGGGAGAGATTTGGAACGATGAGACCGCCTCGGACACGTCCTCTAATTACAAGAAATTAAACAAATCAGAACAGAAGATGCTAGAGCCAGACAGAGATAATGATACAAGAAACGAAGAGCATGCATTCTCTCAAAGCAAACCGATCAAACTCGAAGACAGCTTGCAGACGCACAGTTGCTTGGATAATTGTATCCTCACGAGTAGACAAGATCACGACGAATCAGTCAACGATGCTGACTTGTTGTTCTTTAAAAGTTTGTTACCAGACGTGCGACAAATGACTAGACAAGAGAAGAGAAACTTCAAGATATCCGTCTTGGATCTGATTAATAAAATATTGGATGAGAAAGAATCGTCAATGCCCGTGGTGAATGACAATTTCTGTTCTATGATACAAAATCAAGACGATGAAAAAGTAGATTAGTTTCTAATTTCAATAAATGTAGAATATTACAAAATGAATAAATTATGTTTAATAAAAAACGAATATTCAGGGTGAAATATTCAGAGCATGTTATGCCAATTTGCGCGGGAATCCTGTTCGATATCGTACATTCCAGAATAGTTCTTAATTTATTATATTATTAGTATTACGTAGATTCTCGTTAAAACTTGACAAAATAATACGTATGCAAGTACTTTCAAAGCTAAACATAGAAAAACTTTATTTTAACTAGGCACTTGAATAGTGGTAACATGTCAGACACGAGATATGGCGGAACGCATACTATTTCACGACCGGATAACAGAAACGCATCGTTTCCCTCCGATCTCCCCCACCACCTGCATTTATTTTCGTTGCTTGGTAAGTTCGTAAAAGAAACAGAATAAAAATGAACAAAAAAGAAGTTCGCATGGTTAAGATATTGTCTTGACCTGGTTGAGAACTACTGACGGACGTTGATTGGTGGCTCGAAACAACGCGCATCTTCGAGCCAACGGAAGGAACTAATGAAAATTGAATATACATTACGCCAAAAATTTCGGCGATTTCCGGACGGTCGCCCGAAAGCAACCGAATCACGTATTCGAGCATTCCATCCATCCACACACGCATGCACACACTCACTTAAAGCTTATTACACAACTGTGCATATGCGCGCGCGTGCATAGTGCTTTGATAGCAAATTGTCTTCACAGACTATACTTCGTACTACTGAGAGATCCTAAGAAAAAATCGCGAAGTTTAAGAATACGGATTAATGCGAGCAAAACGTCAATGCATATTTAATATGAAATGGAAGAACACTGCGTCTGTAATATTGGACTTCAACCCTTCTGAACATAGGTGCAATTTGCATAATTTTTATTCAAATAAAGAAGCGTTTGATATGTACATACTTGGTATTTTCATTTTTGCAAGGATGCACGTTTAAAAAAATAATAAATAAACTTAAAAATTTGTACATTTTTGGAGTCCCGCCACTGCTTCAACTGAGTACGAAAGAATTTTAAATCAGATTGTACCTTCATTGGCGTATATCTGAATTTTAGCTATCGAACATTTTCACCAAAAAAAATTTTTTTTCGAACTACCTCTATCAATATCAATCCATCCAATATAATTTCAAATAAAAAAATACATACATTTCGGTAGTATGAAATACCCAACTATTAATCGACGAATAAATTGACCATATTATAAATACGTATACTGACATATAAATTAAATCTGAAATTTTTACCAGAAGCATTTACCCATCACCAATTGCATATAAAACGAAATATTTGTAAGACGACAAACTTTTCTTTTAATTACCACGTATCATGATATAAATATCCGTAAAAACAATTTGCCGTTCGCGGCTCGAACTTATCGAGAGCAAAGCATATCACGTCACAATAGCACACTTGTCGCGTCCGTTCGTAGCATCGTAGAGCCCAGGAGCGCGGATGTGCAGAACGGGCGAAGTGTCGCAGTAGCGACATACCTGGTGGTCAAGTACGAACTGCGCAGCCGCTGGTTCGAAATGGCCAATCAGCACGATGCAGTGCCACGGAAGGGACACTGGGGGGGCTTTTGGTGGCCTTGCGCGTTCTTCCGATTCCGTGGAAGCTGGAGGCGCGTCCATTTTGTCAGCACGTACGATCCCGGGTAGTCGACGCCGGTGCAAAGTATAATTCTCGTTCGCGACGAGTTCGTGTTTGCGGTAGTAAGGCCTATACGAAGCCAGTGGCTGTCTGTCGGCGGCGGTCGTGAAATCGCGTGCGGACAGAGAGCGTGGTCGACGAGGGCGTGTGAGAACCTGCTTGTGGGTAGATATCACGCGAGTATCGAGAGAGGAGCCGTCGGAGGAGAGTCGTGTTGTTTGCAGGGGCCGCGAAAACGCGTCGCGTACCCGGCTAGTTTAGTTTTAGCAAGATGGCGGAACTACAGGGAACCCCGGTCGCCCAAGACGCCCTGTCCGTAGCCCAGTTAGAGCTCGGTGGAAATCCGAACGCCTTGGCTTTGCGTAGGCCATTCGACCCTGTGGCACATGATCTCGACGCGACCTTCCGCCTTACGCGGTTCGCCGATCTGAAAGGATGAGGGTGTAAAGTCCCTCAGGAGGTTCTCGGGAAACTCCTTGAGGGACTGCAGGCCGACGATGGTAGCGCACAAGATCATGAGCATGCCCATTTTATGCACATGGCCATTCCACGCATTGGTGAGTAAATTGCAATCTTATTGCGCGCATGGCGTGTACACGAGGAACTATAATTTACGCCGACATGTTTGATTTTATGCCGCCGCGTTTTGGCTTCGTCATTTTTCACGAATTCGTGGTTCTCATTCATTACATTGAAACAAATATTGAAATATTCTTATGATTGAAATAATGGTCTATCGATGTTTTGAAAATTGTTTTTATTTGAAGAGATACTGTTGGAAAGCCGATCGCTGGTTGTGGAAAATTTTGCCGGCTAAAATTTTCCATACTTGATCGCACGTGATATGATACGCAGATAATGTATCCAGCTTGTATAATGTAGTACGTGTGGGAATTTGCCACCTGTTGTGAGAATTTTCGGTACTAGTAAAGAATTGTCGGAAATACCTAAGGCGCAAATATCGTGTTAGACGGCCCTATCATACCAGCAGCCATGTTATCTCCTCCCGCCCGATTTCTCCCACGCCACCGGAAATATGAGTGTTCTCAACTTCTTAAACTCCAATCGTATGTACGGTATACGTAACACCGGTATCTTTACACATGCAAACAAATTGTTTGTCAACAACTTTGTATTAATTTAATTAAAACGTGTCTCCAAATTTCGAAATATTTTTTTTTATTTAAGTGAAAATAATTTTATATTCAAAATAATTAATTTTTTTTTTTTATTCCAGGCATTGGCATGGATTCCTCCGTGACTCCACTGAGGCATGGAGGGCTAAGCTTGGTGCAGACCACAGACTTCTTCTATCCATTAGTAGATGATCCTTACATGATGGGTAAGATAGACACCATGATGTTTCAATAAAATCATTGCACCTCATCAGTTTATTTTTTATTTCACATTCATATGATTCTATCAATTAAAGTAGTACTTACATTTTTTTTTATTAAGGATAAAATTTGTTGTTTAACATCTTGTTTGACCACTGCTATTGGAGTACTTTTCCAGGTAAAATTGCTTGTGCAAATGTTATCAGCGATCTGTATGCCATGGGTGTCACGGAGTGTGACAACATGTTGATGTTGCTGGGAGTCAGTACAAAAATGACTGAGAAGGAACGGGACGTTGTTGTACCTTTGATCATGAGAGGATTCAAAGATTCTGCCTTGGAAGCTGGTACAACAGTGACAGGAGGACAGACAGTTGTTAATCCTTGGTGTACAATAGGTGGTGTTGCTTCTACTGTTTGTCAACCAAATGAATACATTGTGTATGTACTTTGTAATACATCATGTATAATCTTGATTCCATTTCTCTGCTGACAATTACTGTTTACACTCAGGCCAGACAATGCAGTTGTTGGTGATGTTCTTGTACTGACAAAACCTCTTGGGACTCAAGTTGCAGTCAATGCCCATCAGTGGTTGGACCAACCAGACCGCTGGAACAGAATCAAACTTGTGGTTAGTGAAGATGATGTGAGAAAAGCTTATCAGAGAGCAATGGACAGTATGGCTAGGCTTAACAGAATAGGTATATATTGAAATGTACAGTCTAAAAAAAGTATAAGTTAAAAAATAACGATAAATTTTTTTACTTTACAGCGGCTAGATTAATGCATAAATACAATGCTCATGGCGCAACAGATGTCACGGGATTCGGCCTCTTAGGACACGCACAAAATCTAGCTAAACATCAGAAAAATGAAGTCTCCTTTGTTATTCATAATTTACCTGTTATCGCTAAAATGGCAGCTGTGGCAAAAGCATGCGGTAACATGTTTCAACTCCTTCAAGGACATTCGGCAGAAACCAGCGGAGGGTTGCTTATTTGCCTACCTAGAGAACAGGTTTGTAATCGTTTGTGTTTTCAACTTTTTGTCCCAATCCTGCTAATACAGTAGGGTGTATTATTCATCGTTATATACTCTAAAGAATTGCAGGAAGAGAAAATAGAGAATCCTATATCAATTTGCAGTTCACAGCATCTTGGTGCAGTCAACTTTCTTACAATTATCTCATTTTTTACATTACATGCTGACGGAATTGTTTATTATTTTATGTTAAATTCCTATGGCTTACAAATGAATTTCAGGCTGCAGCATATTGTAAGGACATCGAGAAACAGGAGGGATACCAAGCGTGGATTATTGGTATCGTAGAAAAGGGAAATCGCACAGCCAGAATAATTGATAAACCACGAGTAATAGAAGTGCCAGCTAAAGAAAAAGACGGAGAACTTTGGTAAAGAATCGAGGATGTTTCGTGAAACTTTTCATTTACCTTCATGTATGTAGGAGATACCACACGCAACACAGAAAAAAACACGCATTTACATAAGCTGGACACTTATCATACCAGATTCAGAGCACTTACATGTGCACCAATATTACGAAGGGCTAACGAATTCTTAAGTCTTTTCGCTATAGATAAACTATCGATAATATATTCATAGCAGTTTTGATTATATTTTTTTGTTCCATGGGTTAAAGAAAAAAAAGGAAAACCAGATATAACAGTAATGATTTATACTTATGTGTTATCTTTATTGAAGTTTAATCTCAAGTTTTTAGCTTAAGAAGGTAAACGTTTCTGTCTTCTTTCTTGTTTTGTTTATTTCAATCTTTGTCGAAAGCTGAAGGGATATCACAGTGAAAATGTTTGTAAAATCTTCTTAGTGCTCTTCCTGACAGCTATGAACGCTTATTCAGAACAATTCGATAAAGAGAAAAAAAAAAAGGAAACATGGGGAAGCAATGGAATGAAGAAAAAGATGAGGAGGTTCGGCGTAGTCTTTCTAAGATTAAGACTAAATACGTATTAAGTAATAGCCCCAGGTAGCACTAGGCTCAGGCTAAGCTTCAACTGCATTTGATCAAACTTGCAATACGTTGAGTGACATTTGGGTGCTTAGTGTTAAATAAAGTGTGTTAGGGTGCACACAAATAAATTAGCTCGTGATTACAAAGACCTATAAATATATTTTAAGGAAGTATACAAAATATCACACAAAAGGAAAAGAAGAAAAAGGTTTTAACGATATATTGTACATTACTTTAATTCACAGATTTAATGGTATGAAACATTCGAATCATAGTTATATAGGTGCAAACAAAAATTTGTAAATGGAGACATTACTACCCCGTAGTATACAATGACAGGCTTTCAACGCCAACGAGGTTTCCACAATTTGTAATTTTGACCTATTGTTACATAGAATGCGTAAGATGTCCAAATGAGAAAGAAAAGAAGGCCTTTTATAGTTCTCTCGTTACATACGCTTTTGAAAATAATTATAAAAAGAAATATGAAATACAAGAAATCGAGCACAGGCCCTAATGTTGTATTACTTTTTCATATGAATAAAGTGCTACTTTGTCAATAAAAGCAATGTGTCAGAATTACCAAATTTTCCTTAAAAATTCCATATAAAATAATACGCTTAAATTATAATAAATGATTGCCGCCATAACTCGAAAAACACGAAACTAGGATATATCGCGTCATAAACGTATGCACACTTGCATATAACAGGGCAGCCAATAAGCAAAGCAGAAAAAACTAGGTCCTTTCATTTATTGGTTAATGAGTTATCTTGCTATCGTGGTTCACAGATTAACGTTATGTTTTAGAGAGTGTAGTTGCCACAGCATTCTCGCGTAAACCGTCGTTGAAAGAAAAAGTATAAAGTGAACTGTCGTAACAGAGGATCAACGTAAATAGTTGAGGTTTTCTGTATTTGGTGCTTCTCAAAGTGACGATTTAATGGTAGCGCTATCCACGTGGTTTTCCAAGGCTGCGGCCTTCAGGGCCGTGATACTAGGCGCCCCTGCTTCTGGCAAGGGCACTATGTCAGCCCGAATTGTCGAACATTTTAAGGTGGCTCACATATCTAGCGGTGACAAGTTACGACTTCATATGAACAGTAACACCGGTACGTTTTACAAACGATAAATCACGTTTGCTGTGTCACAACTCGTCATAAAGGGAAGGAAAAAACGATTAGAACTAATATCGATCACCCCTTATCTCTTCAGACTTGAAACCTCATTGCATATCATTTATTTCCAAAGGCAAACTTGTCAAAAACATTTTTCGGTTTTAGGTATATTGACGATATATAAAAATCTGCTTTAACCTCGAAAGTTGTCTTCGAGATGTTTTATTTCGTGCAAAACAGTTTGAAGAACGCTAGTTTCTTCGATATTCTCTAACCAGGTTAAGATTACCCTTGTTTACTGATCTCATATATACTCTCTACTCTATATCCTTTCAGTGCTAAATTTACACGACTCTGAATGAAAAGCGTACTTATTTATTTATAAGCATTCGCTCGAATATTTGGACTCATGCTCGGGAATTATATTGCAACATTATTTTCTTGCTAGATAGTATCGATTTCTATCGGTTGCTTTATCTTTTCGACTTACACGTATGTATAATGTAATAAGATATCGATATGTGAACTGAAAATTAATTCTGTACTTAAATATAAATTCCCTTGGTCATTTTAATCTAGCCAATATACGCATGAGTGTTATCGAAATTGGCTCGATTAACATGCACAAGTCACTTATGTATCTGCATTAATTTGTCCGTCATTCTTAATAAATTCATGAATGAAAAGTTATGTGAATTTTGCTTCTGCAAAATATTATGATTTATATAGATCGTTTCACACATCTAACCTAAAAAACGGGAATTAAATTCATTAAATTCCATTTAATTTACGACAGATCGCTGGAAAAAAGTTTCTATCACGGAGGCAGTTAATTGTACACGATTAGATCGCCCCTGGCTTCAATTTTGTTATTTTGCTTTTAGCAATCTGTTCGACTAATTATTTAGACAATAAGACAGACTATTTTATTTGTATATCGCACATATGTATTTATGCTTAAAACACTAACTTTTCTTTTGGTATACGAATCTCATAAACATAATCCTTATCGCTCGCTTCAAAGTCCGCAATAACATTAATTAAACGGATTAAATGACGACGTTATACAGTAAACGATTTTTGATAATATAGAATTGGGCAAAGCTGTCTCAAAATACGTGCTCTCCGGTAAATTCGTACCCGACGATGTAATGATTTCGATGATAAACAAAGAAATTGAATTGGTCGGTGATCAGAATTGGTTGCTGGATGGTGAGTAATTCAATAAAAATCAAAATATTTAATACTTTCTTATTTGTACTTAGATTATAAACGTGGCCAAGCTTGCGTACAACTAAATTCAAAATAAATAATTGGCATTGGTACAGGATTCCCAAGAACGTTAACGCAAGCGGAAAAATTGCAGAAAGAGCATCCGGTGAATCTCGTTTTATATCTCAACGTGCCTACTGAAGTGATACTGAACCGCGTAAAAAACAGGTGGGTTCACTTACCCAGTGGAAGAGTTTATAACGTTGGGTTCAACAGTCCTAAAGTGCCGGTAAGTTGGAACGGAAATCTCGACTGACGTTCAAACGTGTTTGTTGGCAGAGTGCCTGACAAAACGTTATAATTAGATCTCTCGTTCGATTTAGTAACCAATAAACCTTATTTTAGACGGTTTTTATATCTGCAAATCCTTTGAATGGCTTTAATTACTCTGGGTGATTAATAATTTTCGTTTGTGTCTTTTGAATAGGGTAAGGATGATGTAACTGGTGAACCATTGAGTAAAAGGGACGATGATAAGATAGAAATTGTACAGGAGAGATTGGAAAGGTATTCAAAGGCTACTGAACCAATTGTAACATTCTACACTAGCTTGGGAATACTAAATAGCTTTCAGGGTAACACCACCAATGAGTTGTGGCCACATGTGAAGGAGACTATCACAAAGTTTATGTCATAATTATAGATTGTTAGAGTATATCAATGTTTTCTAATGAAGTTAAGGAATTAGTTTGGGATAAAAAATAATTAATAGTAAATTACATGCTTACATTAGAAGAAAATAGAGTAAGGAGTTAGTATTACATGTGCATGCGCACAAATATTGATGAATTTAGTGAATGTATACAAAAGATGGAAAAGATTTATAGTATATATTTTTTCGGCGACTTTTATATATATGTATATGTAACAGTTGAAAGATAATTTGAATGCTTCGGATCGAGATATAGTACAAAGTATATTTCAATTCCTATCTACAATTTTTACTTGTTTTGTACATGATTTATTGGGATTGATAATAAATTCTCACTTTTGTATTTACATACGCTCCTTATATTGATCCGTTCGATTTGATAAAATAATTTCACGATTGTAAAAACATAAACTTTCGAACAATAATCTTTCTATGAGAATTAAGCAATTGTAAATACACTGATTTACGTGTAAGTTCTATTTGTCATATTTTATAGGTATCATTTACGAAACATTGTTGTATACTGTAATATGAAGGGATCAACGAAGTTAAAGACCGAATTTCAAGTCGGCAAGAGATATTTGTTGAGGCTTATATGATGCAAGTGTATTAATATATGACATATATTCTGTTTACATTGTTTTTAGATGAAGTTGAAAGATGTATTCGCGATTATAAAACAGGAAATAAACGTTGGAATACAATGCGTGTAGTTTTTTCCAATATTTATTTTTAACTGTACCGATATAAGAATTTTAACAATTTTTTTAATTGTGTACAGACCTTAAACAATATGAGTATAATATACATTATATATCATGCTCACATTTTCTTTTTTTCTCGTTCGAAAATTAAATCACAAGTAATAACGGTATCTTAATATTATACGTTTGTTAATCGCATGTTTCTTTCTTTCATAACATAAAACGTTATGCTGAACGCAATTTATATCGACGCGAAAACGCCCGAGAACTTAGTATAAGTTCGGTATAGTCACCAAAGCCGAAAATTAGTATATTAAATAAATAAATAATTTAGTATTGCATTATGTGGGGGAAACAGTAATGTTTAAATTAAACGGAGGCTTAAATGTTACGACAGGTAGATATGGTTGAATATATAGAATACGCGCCGGTTCTCGCGCACGCGCATCATTGACTCAAGGACAAAATGAAATATGCTCGTGTTGTATTCTGCGAGGGGAATCTAATATTGCTGCGTTACAAAATAAGTTATGTCAGGAACATTTCCGTAAGGAATTAAGAAATTTTTATAAAAATTACTCTTCATAGCAAAAATCGTCAACTTACGATCTACGCAAGTCTCGATGCGACCCCATCCATGAGAAGGAATAAATATCTCCTTGGTTTTTTGCGGTAATTCTAAGTCGTATTAAATGCTAAATTAATTTCTAATAATTAAATTTAAACGCAATAACTTCTTTTTCGAGATCAATAAACAAGGTAAAAAAAATTGTGCAACAATATACTGGAATAAAAAAAAAGCCGCGTTCAATTATGATCACAGAATATAATAACGATAATGCTTGTTCGAATCTATTAAACGCATTATCGTCAACGGAAAATATTTCATATATCTATTAATTCACATCAGTCGTTCAACGAGCATGTTGAGATCTCTAGATCATGTTGCGGCATAAATTCTTCTCCAGAAAATAATTATTCAAACTGTCTAAGAATGCAACGTTGCACTGCTAAGGTCATCAATTGGTTTCTTTTTTCTTGTACTTTTATGGACGAATGAACGGAGAATTATAATTAATGACGAACATTGTCACCACTCTCCAAAAACTATCCATGAATGCTTTTAAGTACATGATACTTTTTCTCCTTAATGTTTGTGATAAATATCTCACTGTAACAGTTCAAATTCTTCGCACTCGTCTAGATCGTCGTCATACGTTTCATTACTTGTAAAAGAGGTAGCAGGAGGAATTATGTTTTCTGCAATTTCAATTTTTTGACGGAGATCTCTTCCGCTCCCTTCGCAAAATAAAAACATTGGATAGTCGACTTTATCATCTTCTGGCACCAAATACTGCAATATCAAAAATAGATCATTGAATTGCCAAATTATCTACGGACTATAATTTAAACGTGACCTGTATGAGAATTGTTATACATACAGAGGGAGCAACCTCCATAAAGCTTGTAAATTGCATTTTGTTGTGAAAATAAAATCCCACACAACAGCTGGGATCCATTTTCGAGATTAACATTTTTCTTGGTGAAGTACAATGAAAACTCGTCAATGGAAAATTATCTTTTAATACATCAACAGTTTCTTGACAATAATGTGGGTCTAAATTAATTAATTTATCTTCCTGGAAACCAATAAAATAAAGCGAGTGCCGTGGCCGACCGCCAATAACTCCGATACAGGTATCTAATGTAAGTAAGTGTGTCAAGCAAGATGCATAAACTGGGTTTAATTTGTCAGCACCAAGCCTTAAAGGTACAAAAAGTATGAGAGATTTCCACTTGCCATTTGACATTTGACATACATTCTCTATATCCTGTAGATAAACTGTAAAAAAAATGATATAATTTAAAGTTAGAAGTTTAAGTCCTCTTGAATAGCTTTATTTTATCAAAATACAAGTAACACTGCTATCATATCACCTGTACAATCTTGAGCAACATAAACAGCCAAGTTACTGAATACTGGATCACGTTCTGCTGCCCGTTCTACTGCTTGGTTCAACAGATGAGCAACAGAGGAGGGTCCATACCAATCTCCTGCACGTTTTCCCCATAGAGCTCCCAAAGAAACAAGGGTATGTATAGAAAATGGAGATGTACGTTCTGGTAGATCTCCAAATGATTTAATAATTAATCTATGATTATATTCATCCAGTTTTTGTTGTTCTGTCTTCATTGGTTGGTCTGGATGCCACCGCCATTCTGTAGGAAAAGCATGTTATTGTACTGCAAAAATACATTGTACCTATATTATTAAAGCACTATTGGGTTACTAGTAGTATAATAACTGTACATATAAAGTATATTTATTTACAATTATTATATTGCAATGTATAACTAAAATAAATACAGAAAATAAGTGCCTCTTCCAAGAAAGTGACAGACTAATGCCTGTGCCAACATCATTTGGCCACTACGTAGCATACATCCCCAGCCACAATCAGTAGTAAATGTAGAACCATTCAATATAGGAAATTCTCTTCTATATGTTAACCAGAGACGTGATGCAAAATCCTTCTTAAATTCCTCTATACCATCCTCAAAGCTAATAGCATCCATTGCTAGAGATATCTCACTTCCAGTGTCTAATGCTTTCTCTGCCTCAGAAGTTTTCTCTAAAAACTCTTCTGGTTTCTTACGATAAATTTTGCCAAGTAAATATACTGGAGATTCTTTTGAGAAATTTGGTTTCACCACCTTGATGGTCCAGCCTTTGAATAAATCAAATTTCATTCAAACCTCTTCTACAGTAAAGATACATGAAGTGACTATGAATCTATATTACACTAACCATATTTTACATTATTCCACATAGACAATAGCTTTGTTTTGACTTTACTATCAACTTCCGTAGTAGCATTAGAATCATCCATGGGTATTCCATTGCTGCTGGCAGACAATTGAATGTTTGAAACACGATCCGTAGCAATCATCCCAGAGAACAGCCCAATGGTACTGTTACTAAAACCCCCTAAGAATAAAGTCATCTTTGTTACGTTAATTCGTCGAGTGTTTTTAAAGATTTTTAACCCCTAGGATCAAGCATACAAGAAAGGTCGGAAAGCGTATGGAAAAGATCAAATACGGTCTTTAACTGACTGTACAAACTTGGACGATAAAGGAAGTATGACTAATGGAAACGGAACACCGTTTTTCGCGACCATAAGTGGCAGAGAAAAGGTACGACTATTTGGCGATCTTTGCGCACGTCTGTCTCGCGTAGAATTCGACACTTACCTAACCTCTCCCTGGAGGGCTGCACCTGTCCATTCATGCCCAACAAGTAAATTTTAGAAAGCATGCACTCCAAGCGTTTAAGTACTGCACAAGGAAAAGAGTAATCACATTTTCGTAACCGCGTACGATTACGGTTACGCTGACATCGCAGTTGACCGCGATTTCATTGTGTCACGTTGAAACGACGGATTACCACTATTATCACAGAACAATCTAACACAATTATGCATCGGCCGATGCACGCGACAAACTCAGTACAAGGCCCATTACCAGCCTATCGTCAAATTTAACAAATTAAAATTTACATTTCCTCCAAAGTGAAATACCAGCTCCGTAAAACACTCTATGAAACAATTAGATTTCTTGAGGATGAGAATCGAGCTCGAAAATAAACGAAACAAGTAACACGACTGGGAGCAAACGAGCAAAAATAGTTTTAAAGACGCTCTGGCCGTGGCACTGTAAAGGACGCGTGTTTACAAAGAGCGTTGTGAAATTTAAAGCACCCGTTGAAAACGCAGCCAACGCCGTCTAGCGGTGAGATAGGATATGCCATATCCGTGCACTTGAGTGCATTAGATTGGTATGCAGGGATTCCGCTGACCATATCTGATATCGAAATGGCCGCATCTTATCAAAGAATACACAATACTTGAGAGGCCTTTAATCGTTTGAGTAAATAGTAGAAAAAATGGTCGATAATCATTCTCTTTGTATCGATATACGATTAGCACATTGTATTTTTACGAGTTAAATACGAGATAAAAAAAAAGTAGACATTGCAAACAGTTATTTTTCTAAGATACGTGCGGTATTTATTAATACAGCATGTACAGTTCTTTATTGCCGCTAATAATAACGCATCGTTTTTTATTTAATCGTTCCATATTCCGGTACCGCGAACGGATATAATTAGCTGATTCTTAGAGTGGATCCCATTTCATTAATTAACGCTCCTTCTGTTTCGAGAGGCTAACAAACGTTGCGCCGCTTTTACCCGGAATTAAAAAATCTCCCGGCAACGGTGCAGACCGTTTATTCAATAAAAACTGAACCCAGAGAGCCAGGGCTGCTCTGTTTAACGTATTCGAATTATTAATTAAGAGTTCGCCTCGTTTGAAATTTCCTTCCTGCCATTATCGTTCTGAGTCCACTCCATGAACCGCCCTCAAAAAAATGAAGAAAAAAATCAGTAACAAAAAAATTCAACGTCGTTATTACAACGAAGAAACCCTTGATTCCCTCCTACAGTCTCTCTCTTATTTAGATTTTTGAATCCTAATTGATTACCGGCCGAAGTGGGAAAACGATAATGGGACAATGGGAAAAAATGTCCGAGCCACGACAGCCACCAAGGGAGCAGGATTAATGGAGAAATAACGGAGCGCAACCAGGTACATTATCCCCTTTCATCGCGGTGTAATAATGCACTTTTGTCAGGATTGACCAACGGAGGGGAACGGAGAGGAACTGAGAGAGAAGAGAGTATCGCAGTGGTGGGGAGAAGGACAGCACGACAGAGGGAATGGAGGGCTTGAAGGAAGAGACAGAGATCACTACGATGTGCAGGACAGAAACAGAAACAGGGAGAACTGTCATGCGCGTCTTGTCACGGAATAACCAATGAGATACGCGTATCTCGGCTTTACCTCATTGATTACCACGTTCGCGCTCGTTCTAAATTTCACATTGTGACCGTTGTCGCGTAGCTGTTGCAAAATATGAATCCTGCTTGCCTCGTGCCCGGCATCACGGCTCGTACCAGGGGCAAGACTGATGGAAGGAAATGGAGCGGCGTGCCTGTCAGGACAATAATCCCTCTCCCCCTGGCTGTGTTGTACTAACAATAGCCGCCGGCAGGTCTATTGAAAGCTTCAGGGCAAATCTCTGACTAGGTGGAGGGGATTGGCTTTAATGTGAGGTAGTTGCAGGAAGGGCGAGGAGGGATTGCGTTTCCCTAAAGCTGGCCCGTCGTATCTAAGTATACGTATGTATACATATATATCTACATGTATATATATGCATATAGATATACGTATATCCAGGTATGTGATGCTGCTAATAAAAGCCGATGCAATACTAGAAAATCAACAAAGCAGCACACATAGCCAGTGATAATTATGTGTACAATAAAAATAACTCGTTATTGTTTTGACGAGTTGATGGGAGGGGGTGGAGAGTGACAAGGGTTCGAGGGATGGTGAGACGGAAATTAGGTCATGCAAGAATATCGACGGACCGACGTAATCACGGTGTGCACAGCTCGAATAAGGACATTAACGAGCCACGCTCCTCTCCCTTTAAGATCCTTTTTATTCGGTGGTGTGGGGTGTCGCTAGGGAGTAAGTCACGTTTACCGGCGATCGATCTGCCATCTCACGGTGCGCTGATCGAACTCGCGGATCGATGGAAGGGAGGTTAGTTCCGAATCGATGCCGCATGTGGTTATGTTTGGAAATCGTGGAATTTCAACAGAATTGGTTATGGATCATGACATGCACTGATAATTCCTCCAGTGAAATGTATTTTTGTTCGATGTTCAGTGAGCGTGGCTAGTTTTGCGCGATATTAGCCAGCAAAGTCGATAAATCGAGCCGACTTCCGATTGCGGAAACGCGGATGCCGGCACGCGAATTAAAAGTCTATCTGGATCGATGGGTCTCGATTGAACTGCTAATTACTCGAGGGATTTCGACTGGCCGAATTATTTCAACGAATTGTTGGAATTTCGTGTTAGTGAATATGTAGGGAATGATTACTACGTTGTTGGTTTAAAGACGAGTCGAAAATATAGTTCCATAAATAT
The DNA here is from genome assembly GCF_001263275.1 of Habropoda laboriosa. Lineage (NCBI taxonomy): Eukaryota > Metazoa > Arthropoda > Insecta > Hymenoptera > Apidae > Habropoda > Habropoda laboriosa. Next base: position 420,861 of record NW_017100397.1, on the reverse strand, counting down.
TATTAGGACATCCACTGGTGTTGGTGCAAGAAGAGATGTTTGATCTAGATTATACATATTTCGTCACTTTTATTACCTCGTATCTCAGAAAATATGACGCAAGATTTTAAACTGGATAATAATTCTTCAAGGCCTTGGTAATTTCGTAATGATTTTTCAAGCTGTAACGTTCTAGAATAATAATCTAACCTAACCTATTACATCACCGCTTGTCATTCTGTCAACTACGTTTGTTAAGCCTGCATCTTGTGCGTGTATACGATAAAATAAATCACTTTTATCCAAAAGTATTTAATCATAATTATTCCTAAATACTGCAACTGATTCGACTAATACGGGGTTCCATTATTCTTGCAAATACAGTGGCAAGATTTGTGCCGACGGAACAACGGGAGTGGCAGCCGGAAGGAAAATAAATTGATCGCGAAGTACACGGTCCACGCAAAATCGCGCGAAAAGTGAGGGTGGGGGGATCTGTATGAATAAGTGCTGAGAGTTAAAACAAACTCGCGAAACTCGTCCAGCCAGGGAGCGATTGATTAATACCTGGCACAGCTGTTCATGGGAGCGGGCCAGTGAAAAACCGCTCGGCGCGTAAGGGGTCGTGAAAGATTGGCAAAGTTTGCGGAAACTTCGACTGCTCAAATTCGTTCCGGTAGAATAAGAATCCAACACCAAGACGGGGACTACAGATTCCATGTACACTGATGAATTTCATTCGAATATTACCGCTGCTGTCTTACTCGAAGACGTGTATAACCTGATTTCGATGATTCTGAGAATTTCACGCTATACCGGAAGTGGCTTCCTGGAAATTGATAGAACACCGATAACGTGCTGTTTCATCTTTCCCGAGAATACTGACATTACATTTTTCTTAGAGGTTACTGATAATTTACTTGTGAATTTTTGAAAACATGGATTTTCCTTTGTAATTATTTTACTCTGGTGTGAAATTGCTTTTTTAAAATAGTAAAAATATTTATAAAATTTTATTCAATAGTTTATTAGGACAAAAAAATTCATAAATGTGCTTGATTTTTGACTGAAGCGACAGAATTAGCTTCTTGAGGAGACTATTTCAGTCTATGGCGGATGCTGTAGGAATGGGACTGGAATATCCGATCTCCGGTGAGGGATTTCTCATTTTAATTAATGCCGCGCCTCGTCGGGACGGGACTTTTTGACGGGCGTCGCGCGTTTAAGGATATTATTTCCCTTACAGCGCAGTTTATCCCGGGACAGAGTAAATCCTGCAGGCGACGCCTCGCGCCCATGTGACGTGTGTAACGCTGTTTAACCTATCGCGCGTGCAAACGCGCCGTAAGGCATCACCGTCGAGGACAGAATGGTCGTAGATAGACATTTTTGTGCTCGAGGCTTCTTCAACGAAAAAAGACGGTGCAAACAACATTGAGCGCCTTTTTTTCATACTCTGACGTGTTTGTTGCCTCAACCTTTGATTTGCATGATAATTTAACCCTTCTGTTACTAAGAGTGACTACAGTCGAGCGCCATCTTTTTTATACTCTGTGACGTGTTTACTGCCTCAACCTTGGTGGATCGTAATCGATCAAGCAGTGTACCTTATTTTTTTCAAAGTGACTGTGATAATAATTTTTGTACACTGACAAAGAAAAGAAAAATAAACTTGTCAATTCACACGCTACCTTATTTACGTATCTTTTATGTGTACTAAAACTGTAGTCCTGGTTTATATGGTAAGAATTGCACGTGTAAATTGAAATTAGCTACTGCAGAATAATGATCGATCGATCTAACCAAACTGTTGATTGATGTTCCAAACATTCTTGTTTATAGTTCTCTGTCTGAATTTAACTACTGTTCCTGAAATACCGGAGACCGTCTATTCGATCTTCTGTAACTTTTGTTAAATAAAGATTGAATACATTCCCTCGAGGGGAAATTAAAGTGTTACACAATGTTTTCCCATGACCAAATATTCGAACTTTTCAAGTTTGAAAATTCTTTCAGAAAGTTTCGCAACTTTTCAAAGTTAACTACCACAGAGAATAATGTAGACAAGATTGATCTAACCAAGTTATCGATCAATTCTTTCAAAGTCTACAGCTTCGAAACGTTCCTGTTTACAGTTCTCAATAGTCTAAATCTAACTAATGCTCCTCGAGCGAAGAGTGGCTTGTTCGATCCCTGGACGACTTCGATCCTCTTGACTTTTGGTCGAAAATGCTACCTGAAGCATGCCATCGCCTCTCTCTCTCTGGTGTCATCGATCGTCTACGTGAGAAGATTTACACGCGTTCATGTTTGTTAGACCGTCGTATACGAGGGAGGAGAATTCCTGAAAATCCACGGATTTCTTTTACGACAGACACGCTCAAAACACGTGGTGAATGTTCTTGACGTAAAAATAACCCGTGAAGCCCTTTCGTGCCACCGTTCGAGCTGTTTGAAAAATACATTTGCAGCTTTTAAGCTCGTAAAAATCCGGCCATTCTTTTTTTAACCATTTTCTTTTATTATTTTTTTTTTCATCTTCGTTCGCCGGCAACAACGATGTTCAGTTAAAACGATGGTTTCTTATTTTCGTAAGACGGACGTCTTGGACGACGAGCGACGTCCTCGATTATTTGCACTGCGATCGAGACGTGAATTTATCGTAAATTACACAGGAACGTGTTACTATAATTCACACGTGGACGCGGTTCGACGATTGTTGTAATATTGTTACAGTGGCTAGTTAACACGGTGTCCAAACACAGTGGACGTCGGCTGACGAGTGTTCAATTTGCGGAATTAATTATGATCGGCGGTTTGCCTCATGTGTGTGTGTGCGTGTGTTTGTGTTGTTACGCGTGTGGGTGTGCTTGATGGAAAGGTGTTCTCTCTCAAGGTGAGCTGTTCGAGTTTCTTCGTTGGGAATGCACGATACTGTGCGACGTTCACAGTTGTATGGACAAAGGAATATTTGACGTAAAATTGAATGTTTTATGGGGATGGTTAATCGATTCCATTGTTCTGTGAATTGATTGGAGATGTTTATACTGGACCCGTTGTACTCTCCATTCTAATTGTCTGTGGAATCATTTGTTGGAGAAATATTCTCTCTGGTGGTAGATGGATTTCAATTGTTAAATGAGACTCAACCCTTTCCGAGAATATTGAAACTCCGCAATTCTCTTTAGCAAGAATATTCATCCGAATTTTTGAATATTTTTTATCGTTATGTATGCTAGTCTTGTGAAATGAGGAGGAGTAAAATTACTTCGCGAGGAAAAAACTGTATAACCATTTTTGATTACTCGGTATAATTTGTATTTGCTAAAAATGTAAATTTCGTACAAATACACTTCTCCTTCACTCGTTATTACACAGCAAGGGGATGATAAATAGAAAAGCAACAGAGAGCAAACGAAATCAACCGTAACTTTTACTACGCAGTCAGGGAAGAAAGTTTGAACCTATAATACATATGAAAGGTTGTTCCAAGGTCATCGAAATATTTTTGCACATTAACATTTGTTTTTAATAATGCAACGCTGTAGCTGGCATCAAGGCGAGTTCAACGATCCACGACAACACCATGACCTTAAAAAGTAAAGAAAGAAATGTCAATGACCTTGGAATGACCTTCACTCGAGACGACTTTAGGAGGACTTTAGTGTCATCGCTAAAATTGAGCATCTGACGCGAGCGAGGAAGATTGCTTTCTGGGGATCTATGGAGGGTTTCAAGGATGTAGTCATTTGTTCCGACTGTCAATACCACCGGAAATAATTCAGATGTTCATTATAAGTGTTTAATACAGCCTGAGAGTGCTCAAGACACTCTGCGTTTGACAGAGAGACAAAAACCTTTTCTCCACTAAAAGGATAATAACCACCTTAAAGTGATCCCAAAACTGATCTCAAACTAGTGGTGCTGATAACGATAATGTTACCAGTAAATGTCTACGAAATCTAAATGTTACCGACAATTCGATATATCGATAAGTTATCGATAATCGTTGCGCCATCTAACCGAATGATGGAAAAGAATCGAAAAATCGCGGGAGAGGTTCGGTCCCGTTCACGGGCCATGAGGGTAGGGGTGGAGTGGAGTGGGGGATGAGCGATCAGGCTGAAAAAGGAAGGTGGTATATACGGTCCCGCTTTTCACGGTGGCGCGAGGAGATGGTGGGAGCGAGAGCCACCTCTGGCTACGGGCGAGGGTAGGAGAGGACATAGAAGGGGATCGAGCCGCGCGCAAGAGTGAAAGAGGTAAGCGAGGAGAGATACGGGGCGAAAGGCAGCGAGGGTGGTTCGGCCGGCCGGCCAGTCGTGCTGTGGCGGCAACCACGACGCGTAGTCGCATCGCGTTCCATCCGTCATGTGTTGCCAAACAACCCCCCTCGAGCAACCATCTGACATCCCAGCTTCGTTCTGAGCTGCTCGTGTAACAAGATGAACTAGACACACCTCCTTTAACTAAGAACAATTCGTATTAATTCCATACCAATCGAATATCTATCGTTACGAACGATCGTTTTGAAGAAATATTCCGAATCCTGCTACTATATTCCACGCCTAAAATATCAGCTGGTAATATAATCCGTGGTCGCGCGATCGAGTCAGTGGGATCGTCCTGGTTCCAACAAATTCCATGTTTCTTTTTATGGTGATGGTTCCGTATCGAGGTTAAAAGGATCTAGATAAGGGGACTAAGTAGATTTGGTGGATCGAGTGTGTGGAACACGTGCAGGATCGATCATCGGTTGACAGACAAGTGGTTCCTTTCGAATTTGGCCGTTCTTCTTCACGATGACGAGTTACCGTGAGAGATCTTCTGCTTGGTCTACCGGGAGAAGAGAGTTCCACGTTACTGAGAGGGGATCGTAAGAGAGGCGGTAAGTAGCGGGAGTTGCTTCTTCCGTGGCGGAAGAGAAAGCTTCGCAAGGTCCATCAAGGACAAGATGTTCGATCGTCTGCACCCTTCCACGGCTGACACACACGAGGGAGGCATGATCCTTGCCGCCTTGCCTCGAGATAACCTTGCTTTATCTAAATCTCTAGGTCGGAACACGAACTATCGTGCGCTTGTAATTAACGGGCCAGCGTTTGCTGGGCTCTGGAGTCTCTCTCTCTCCCTTTCACTCTCTCTCTCTCTCTCTTTGTCATTCTACGTCTGTATGGTTACTAGGAGGGTGGGTTGCTATCTGTGTGCGATTTCTATCGCGAGGAGAGCTTCTCACGCGAGCTAGGAAGATTGCTTTTCGGGGATCTATGGAGGGTTTCGAGGATAATCGATCTTTCTGATTGATTGCTTTTCGAGTTTTCGTGAAGATATTTTTTTTTCATATGATTTAACTATTACGTTAAGTTGTTCTTCTTAATTTAATATTCTAGTTACTTGGATGAAGATGTATTATTTGTTCGTTGAATTAATCCTAAAGTTTATTTTATATTATATACACATTCAATCTAAATGGTAGTCCCGGTTTAAGTACATCTGCAGCAAAGGATGCGTGAGTTTGAACTATTCCGACCTACATAGGGACCAGTGGACAGCGAATGTGTCTATACTATGTCCGACGTAAGAACGCAGAATCAACTTGTCCTGCAATGTCGTTCATTTTTTCTCTTGTTCTTTTCCTGCATTTAGACGTTCGGTACTATTCTATAAGCAACTCGTAAACTATCATTTTTGCATATTTTATATATTTTTGTTAATTACTTTTTTCTATCAGCATCTTATAATTTAAATGGAATGAATTAAACGAAATCATGGGAACTAAAATTAAACTTCAATAATGTACTCGAAATCTACTTGACAAGCCTAAAACTGAACTAAATCTATTCCACATTCCAACGAACCTTGTTGAATGTCTTTGAGTAATCGAAAACCATCCAAAATCTCCCCTAATTCGATCGAAAAAGCAGACTTGGTCTTAATTATGAATTACGCTTCGCAGTTACGAGTTGATGCTAAATTGGAATCAACTTTTGTTCGAGTTCGTTGATTTTTCTTCGAACTCAAGTGGGACACATGCATCTCATTGGTCACGAAAGGTGTGCAGCAAGGCGAAGAAAAACCTTAATTGTTCGTTTTAATTTAACTGAAAATGAAGGGGCAAAGCGTTTGAATTGATCGAATGGTGAATGTTCGCCGGATGGATCGAGGGAGACTCGCCGGGTATTCGACTCAAGGAGCGATTTAGGGGCGGCAAACGCGTCGTCCCGCCTCGCCTGGAAGGTATTATCGATTCGATACGCATGATATTTGCACGCGGCGGCGGTCCGGGGCTAATTATTCCCCGAACGGAGAGGGAAACCGGCGGCGGACGTCGGGCGTCGTCGTCGACTGCGTGTTGCCAGCGTTTTTCCGCGCCGCGGTGGGATGAATGAAGCGCGGAAGGGATCGTTATTTAGGTCAGCCGGCAATTTTCGTACCCGGGCCTTTTAAGCGTCCATCTAAAGGGGTTTTTCAGACGCCACCGACCACCTAAGGCCGTTTCTTTGCCTTCGATTACACGCGACCCGCCAATTTTTTACACCTTTTTCTCACCAAACGTTTCCTTTGAATATTTCGGGTTCAAGATATCCGAGACATTCGATAAGTAAGGAGAGCAAGAGTTGTAGTTCAATTTAAAACAATTAAGTTCGATAAATATTTCAGTGTAAATAGAAAAAAAATCGAGAAATGAAGAAATTGAAAAATGAGGAAAAATTCGGACGGGAGATTTTACTTCCGCCTTGCAGTCCAGATTTCTCTTATCACCCGTTTCCTGCGAATTTTCCGAGTTCAAGGTACTCCGTTGAATTTCGAGGAAACGCTGGCTTTGAGGATGATTGTTTGTTGAATAAAGATGAATAGCTGATTTTACGGAGTTTGAGTTGGAATGGAGTGTACGAAGAGGTGTGTATTAGGGTACGACAATGGATGGATGTAGAGATTTGTTGTCTTTAGAGAGTGTAATTAATGGAGATCATTTTGAGAGAATTGATTTGAATATTCAGAGACTTCGTGGAAGTTTAACCCGTTGCCTTGTAACCGGTCAACGTATGGCAAAAATAGTGAAATCAGAAATAAGCTATCCTATCGACTGACAAATCTGTTAAAATCTAAGGCAATGGGTTAAGTAAGAGCGATATTTTGGGGGAAATTTTTAGATCAAGGAGTATGTTACTTGTTGTCTATTGTAGAATTTCTGAAGTACTCCTTACTTTTACATCGAATCAAGAACAACTGTAAACATTTGTAAATTAATCCAATTTTTTTTCATTAAATATTTCTTTACGATTTTCGACTGTACGATCTTCCCCCCATACATCTTTACATTCCCTTCTGTGGTATCCTCCACATTTTTCCTGCACTTTTTCAGATCTGGAAGACCTAAGATTCTCGACCAACGAATTTTGCGTTCACATGAACTCCGTCTCGTTAGACGCGGATCAAAGAGACACCCGACTCTCTCCTCGTTACCGTGTTTCTTCGAACGTCGAGCTGATCGGTCATCACTGGCCGGCCTAATGAGCTCTTCCCGGGGACAATAAGGAAAATTCGCTGGAATCCGTCGATGCGAGAAGTAATAATAATGATAAAAAGAAAGAGAGAAATGAAGGAAAGAAAGAAGGGACATCAGAAGCTGTATCGAGGAATCACAGAGTGATGGAGAAAGAAACAGACAGACGGAGAGACCTTGTACTGTCACATAAGAGCGTATCCACGGTATCTTCGATTATTATTTAGTTCACTTATGTGTTACGAGTATCTAAATTTGTTTCTTTATTCATTTATTTATCTCCGTATTTATTTCCAAATAACAATAGTTATAAATGAAAAGGAAAAAAGTTAAGTTAAGCCTAGAACACTGATATGTGGAATACAATGTGCCAAGAGAATTTATTTTCATACAGAATACTTTTCAATCCGTGCGCACGGACCGCTTGATATCAAAAATTCCAAACATCAATTTTTCCTTGCCTTGGAAAACGCACAATTGCCCAATCTTTTCACTTAAAATCCGTACCAAAAATTTCTCGGATTAAAGAACCACCGAAATTTCGAAAAAATTTTCCGTGACTATGAAAATTGGAAGAAAATTCGGAAAAATTTTGGATCTTTGGAACCAGCTTTCCATACAAACTACAAAAAAAAAAAAGAAAGAAGAAAAAACAATCAGAACCCATCGTAGAGCAATCTCTCGAAGAGCAGGAACCGTTTCCAGACTCCAACCGGCGGAGAATCTTCAATCATCCCTAAAACGGAAGCTGAAAGATCGTCTCGCGAAGGAAGAATAATCTCAGCATCATAATTGAGAGAAGTAAGGAGGGGAAAAAGGGGGGTGGGAGGAATAAGTGTCCGCGGGCAGTAGCTGTCATGGGACAAGTGTCGCGGATGGATATTGATTTGTTTTTGTTGCCGGCGGACACGCGATAGCCGAATGTGTGTCAGAAGGAACGAAATTTCCCGAGGGCGATTCTGCTAACGGAGAAACAACGTTCCAAAGAGTTGAAGGAGGAGGTGAAAGGGGGGTGGAAGAAGAGAGACGCTGGGACAATTATTACGAGAGGCAAGGTCGCGAGAAGTCGAAGACTCGGCTGACTCGAATAATGAGAACGGGGCTGAAGGACGGGATAGCGACGCTATTGATTCGCTATCGCAAAGCAAACAGACCGCCAAAGAGGAGATCCTCGTGGGCTGAGCTTCTGCATAGTCTGGATTGAGCTGTTTCTCAATGTTATTTGGAGTTTTAAGTGGTATATGTCGTGTACAATTCTTGGTCGTTAATGAAGTTTTTTCTTCTCGGGTAAACGAAGATCTGAGGTAATGGATTTTCAAGATGATTCGTATATTGGTACCTTCTGCATTAGATGAACAATTAACGAATTTTGTGAATGAATGTATTAGATGTGGTAGTGTTCCGAGGGAACAAGATGACTGAATGAATTGCTTTTGAAATGGTGTTCTGGCCTATTCTTCTGATCAGAAGGCAGGTTGTCTGTAACAGATGTGACTATGTTTCAGTTCATCTGTTAGAATAGTAATTATAACGGCCTAGAAATACCACGACAATGAGTAAAGGTTTCAACTGTACCGTAAGGATCAGAATGGTTCTGACTGATGAATAAGTAAAGATTCTAAGAAATGCACCAGTACGAAACACTCAATTCTATACCTTGCGACGAATAAATTGAGATTCTAACTATGAGAATGATGTTCTAGTCATTCGGTAAGGGCTACCGTTAAACGATAAAAGAGAAACGAGCACATCTGTATTAAACGTATACCTTGAATACAACGGCAAAATCCAAGGGAGAGAATGAGTGGATAAAGATTCGAACACTGTTCCAAGAATTACTTGGATCTATATACATGCACCTACATCTTCGATATAGTTCATAATACAACTAAGAAGAATAATTATCTCCGAAAAGCGAGAAACACCTGTGCTCCCGAAGTTTGATCGAAAAAAATAGACGAAAAGAAGGAGAGGTTATTAGACCTGGTCGTTTAAAGGGTTAATATCGAGGAACATCATCGTTTTCCTGTTCCTGCTGGCCTGTTTAGAGGGGCTTGGCAACATCATCGAGGTTACGAGATTGAAATAACCGCGACGAGTCTAACCGCGTTACAGGGTGGCCGTGTCGATATCGATCGTCTGACTGTGAGAGCGATTGGAGAATCGCGCAGTGGCTAATCCGGAAACTTTGCTCCATCGAGCGTCGATCGAAAGCGTCGCTGCTGGTTGGCTTTGGAGGGACGCCCTCCTACTGTGAGCGCCGCGAGAGGCCTCCAATTAGACGGCGGAGTGTCGCGGTTACGCTTTCCAGATCGTTTTCCAACAACGCCTTGTTATTTCCGGACATGGAGGACACCTCTGTTCGAGGAGGATAGCCGAACACAGTGCCTTTGTCTCTTGGTCAACAAGGAAGAAGAAGAATTTTTGCAGACGAAGCTGTTGGAATTTATCGATTCGTGAAAGAGAGTGATACAGCTCGGTCAAATTCAAAATCACAGGAATTCGAAGATCTGTTCACTTGAGAGAAACGAAAGAACGGTGTCAAAGTGGTGATTGAATAGTTGACGGGCAGGGATTGAGTTGTAAAGGGTACCTAAAATCGTTAGAATTGAAGGTGTGAGAAAAAGGGACAGTGAAATCTAAACGATTAAAATTCAAAGGCAAATTCACCGGAGAAGAGTCGACAGAAAGTTACCAAGTCAAAGACTGAGGGATGAAGAATCAATTAAAAGTGTAAACAAATGAATTTCTTGATGCTTCCACGAGAACAACCTGGAATTAAAAGAGGCACCGGAAGCTAAAGTCTGAAAGGCTGCTAAATTATTAATTAAGCCACCTAGATTCCAAAAAGCGACAAAGAAGATGTAGTTTGTCGTCAGAAACAGTAGCAAGCCATAAAAATTAACCGGTGGAAATCTCGAAAGAAGACACCCGGAAGTGTGCATGGCGGAGGAAGCACGTCCCGTTGCACGATTTCCAGTGCGATTCACGAATGGGCGGAGCAGAGCCGCTAAATGAACAACAGCGGCGCCATCGTCGAGGACGAGGAGTGGAAGAAGAAGAAGAAGAAGAAGAAGAAACGTGGAAGTGGAGGAGCCTCGTGTAACTTCAAAGAGCCCGAAGAAAAGAGGAACGAAACGGAGAACGAGAAGAAGAAGACGAAGGGGAGAGGAAGAAGAGAGGGTGAGAAGGGCAGAGAAGGTGTGTGAGAGGAGAGGAGCGTGGCATGAATTAGAACTCATTTGGTAAAGTGTTGCGCGTGTAGCGAGTTTTGAAGGGGTCGTCTGTAGTGGGGTGGGCTAAAAGCGAGCACGGGAAGGAAGCGTGAGCGATATGAGAAAAAGAGGCGGCTGGGGGGTGGAGTTGAGGTGGAAGGGATGGCTGGGATAGACAGAAAGGGTTGGAACAGGTGGATAAGAGAGAGAGAAGAGGCGCTGGACCGTATCGTGGAAACTCGAATCCGTTGGCAACTCGAAGGGGAGAGAAGAGAGAAGCTTTCTCTCTCTTCCTCTTACTCACTCTCTCTGTGTGTGTGAGTGAGTGTGTCTATGTGACGGTGGAAGAGGGTGAAACTCCAGACGATAAAGAAGAGGAGGAGGAGGAAGAAAGGGAGAAGAGGGTGGAAAGGTTGGCGGAGAAACAGAGGGATACCACTTTGCTGGTTCTCTGGTTCAAAGAAAACGGGTCGACTTGTCGAGCTTGTACGACTACCGAGTAAGTAATACCCTTTAATCAACGAGCGGTGGTGAGAGGGGGCCGGAAGTTTGTGCTGGGAATAGGCTACCGGTTATGGTGGTCCTGTAGAGGGTGTGAGAAACAAGTGGACATTGTATTTGATCGATCGTTGGGGGGTTTGAGTATTTAACAGTTTACGTTCATATCGTGTTTGCTCTCGATTTTTCTTTTTTCTAGCCTTGGAAATGATTCTGTAGGGGCTGATAGGAATTTACCTTGTTTTAATCATTTCGCTGCGGCAGGTATTAGTGCGTAACGTGCGTGTAAAATGTAAATTTGCTGTATTAAATCAAGGTGGAGCTGCGCCAAAAGGCTCCAACAGCATAGTGGGATCAAATTTTCAAAGCAGGCGCTAATAGTAACGCAAGGGTTAAGAAAATTCTAAAATCTATAATGCACAGTGTTATCAAATTTTTAGCTGGTAATGCACGCAAGAATTGGCTATTCCTTATTTCAATCGCTCCTTTTCCAAGTATTTTCCATTTCCCTTGTAATAAATCTAGTATAAGATATTGCTCCTCTTTACAGTGAAATATTCGTCATTTTGAATATATCACCTGAGAGCTAAACAGCAGATAATGGAGCCACTGTTGGACTGAATACGAAGCAGACACCTGTCCAATGCCTATCAAGCAACGACTGAGCTGTTCTGCTTTACGCACACCGATCGTTCACGCAGCGTGAGCTGAATTAGAGAATTCCTCGCGGCGTGCAGAGCTCCGAGCGGATCCTCCCGGAATAGATTCTTCTCTTCCGTTCATCCGATTCGATTCGCGCTCTCCCGAGCGTGCTCGAGGAATAGGCGAATAATTTGCGTTAGAGTAAAGCGTCGAATTTCGAATATTGGGTCATCTTCGAAATGTGTATCATTAACATGCTTGTTCTCGTTCTAAAGACTCCTTTCTCAAATGAAATATTCCGAACAAATTATATTCTCCAATTTATAGTCAACGTTCAATTAACCCTTCCGTAATCAACGTGACGTATCTAACGCGAAATAATTTAATCGCGAAAGGGTTAATCCTCGCGTTGTTAAAAATCCATTTTTCAAATATTCTCTCGTCAATGTTCCATTTCACAAATTTTCTGTTTTATTATGCAAGTAAAGTAACGAAAGCTGCAAAATGTCAGGATGGCCTCGTAGAATAAATCTACAGGCAAGAGACATCATAATTCCAAGGAGAGTTCATCTAGTTCCAAGTCGGAGGATATCGAATCAGTGGAAACACGATTCGCTTTATTCAATAATATACAGATTCCGAAGGGGCGGAAGATATTTCCAGCTGGTCCAAGGAATATTTAATCCCGAGCACTTCAGCCATGAAAGCGGCTGCTAATCCCTAAACGATCTTTCCCTCGGAAATTCGACCGTTTCGCACACCCTGTACGCTCTACGCTTGGTAAAGCCACTTCCGTGGACGATTCTTTCGTGATATTCAAGGGGATAAAAGTAAAAGTCGGAGACGGTAACAACCGGCAGTTAAGTCGAAAATCGTGTAATATTCCAACGGAAGCCGAAGGCGCACGTTTTAATACTTTTTTCAGAGAGGCTTTCTCTCATAATTGCGCAGAAAATTCCTCCTAGAGATCATTTTCCACACTCCCGTCTAAGATTGCTCGTGATCGCGTGAACCTCACCATCGAGGGGAAACAATGCTTCCGGTTGTTGCGAGCCATCTTTCGGAGGAAATTAAGTCGATGGAGGAGGAAGCAGAGAGAGGAGAAGTTGTCTAGAAAGGAAAGACAGCGGTAGTACTTGATTACTGTACCTAACAGGTGTTCTTCTTCTTCTTCTTCTTCTTCGAGCTTTTGGAAGCTTGAAATTTTTCTCTTGTTTTCGGAAGGAGAAAGATTGCATTTCAATCCGTTCACCTTTCAATTTGTTCAGGTACATTTGCAGTTTTTATCAGATAGTCTGCTTTTTTATCTTCTGTCTTTTATCTGCATTATCTAGTGATTTATCTAGTAGATTTACCCAATGATTCATCGATCAAAATTTACTCACACAACCTTGGCGAAGTTTGCAACTAACATTCAACGTTCAAGTCTGCCTAAATCGAAAAGGACGAACAAAAGAAAACCTCGTTCTTCCCTTCGAATTGAACGAATACGAAATTCCCTCATCTCCAACGATTTTTCCTCCTACTTCCCTCCCCTTGGCCAGTGGAACTTGTTGAACTCCATCCTACAGAGTTACCAGAGGTCTGCCGTTCGCGACGACGTTCCACGGAATATATCGAGCCTGTGTATCCGGTTTTCGGACTAATAATTTTGCGGGCAACTTCCGGTCCGTGATTGCCCAGGAAACTGCTAATGCGCGCACGTCCTACATCTACACGTATAACAGAAACGTGCATACACGTGTCGAAGTGGATCGAACCTGATTTCAAAGTCGACCTCGAAGATACATCGATTGCTGTTCATAAGTATTAGGACACCCGTTATATTCGCAACAGAAGGTATTTATATTAAATTCCTTCGGCAAAGTTAGTGTCATACGTCGGTAAAGAGGTGACAGATTTTTGAGAAAAATAGAAGAGGACAAAGTTTAATTATTTTTTATACACAACATGATGGCTCGAATAGATTTTTTAAATTTGCAATAGTTTTCACTTAACGACGACACCATGGATCTTTCCAAAGACGCGTTATCAGGATTTTATTTTTACATCGATACTTTAAATAGAAACAGAGTTTTAGAATTTTTATCAGAATGAACATTTCTAATGACTGTTTACGTTTACTTCACATTCGGTAAGTGTTCTAATACTTATGAACATGACTGAGTGTCCTTAACCATCGTTTCAGATTGCTTTTCGTAAGAGAAATCTCGCTGTCCCTTTCTGGTACTTTATGGAAAAATAACATCTGGCTCTTAGACATATTCTAGAAGGGAAAGGAAATTCGTGTTGGGAAAAATAATGGACAGAGGGTGAGCTGGCTATTAATTAGACGTCTCTGATGCCCCTTTCAGCGGGAAGTGTCTGAAAATAAATCGTCCGATCGCCTGGATGAAAGGGTTTTGCAACGAAAAATGGCGTATATCATCTGTTTGCACGAGGCTCTACGTTTTCTCTCTCTCTCTCTCTCTCTTTTTTTTTTATTCGTTCTTTTTTTCTCTCTGGGAAACGAGGGCTGCTGGTACAATGAACCGTTACTTCGCGCTTTTCGGCCATTTTTTCCCATGCAGGATCATGTTCTATCTCATCCGTCGTGTGTTTCGGGGATATTTCGGAGATTGTTCGTTCTTCTTTTTTTCTCTTTTTTTCGATACTCGGGACCGACGTGCTGACCCGATCTGCCTGGAATTATTTAGCAATTTAGCGGGAGGGGACAGGCTAAAGCGAAAATAGAACTCTTCCACCAGGTTCGTTGACATCGTTTCGAATTACATCGTTTGTGTCGTGAAAATGTCGTCATCGTCAGTGACGTAACTCTCTTCCCCCTGAATATTTATTATATCTTTTTTATTAATGGATTTATCGAGTTTTTCGTATATAAGAAACTAATTGGCGATTCACGTATATAATTATTCAGATAGAATTTCTAGATCATTTTTAATAATGCGTCTGAAAAAATGTAATTATAAAAGACACGGAGTACTCTATGAATGATTATAATGATAATAATTGAACAAAACTAGCAACGTAAAATCGACTGTCAGGCAACACTAATGACTCACAAGTCTAAGGCAACTCGGAAAACACTTCGACAACACTATTTAACCTTTAATTAACGTAATACGTTATTAACTGCGTAATTTTTACAGATAGATAAATTTCTTTTACAAAAAATGTCTTTACATCTTCGAAAGATTGGAAATAGAAATTTTCAATATGAATTAAGAAAGAAAATGAAACAAAAATTTCTCGGGTTAAGTTCACCACCGTGGTCCCTTGGGTTACATGCTTTCATTCTACCGTAAGAAAGCTTTGAAATCGAAAATTCTACATGGCCTCGCAAACTAAGATTCAAAAATGTATCTGTGAGTCCCCAATGAATCTCACAACCTGCTTAACTAATATTTGACCCTCAAAAATCCGCCATCAGAAAATCACGAGGAACGTGCCGCGTGCCATGAATTCGTAACTCTCAGTTATTCGCGCGATTTTCGGTGTCGACTTTTTATATCATGGCGGTGACCAATCGACGCACTGTCGACGATGGGACACGGGGCGCCATTCTGCGTCGACAATGCTTCGACGATGGGACACGGGCCACCATTCTGCTTCGACGATGGGACACGGGCCGCCATTCTGCGTCGACGATGGCACACAGGGCGCCATTCTGCGTCGACAATGCTTCGACGATGGGACACGGGCCGCCATTCTGCGTCGACGATGGCACACGGGGCGCCATTCTGCGTCGACAATGCTTCGACGACGGCACACGAGACAAGTCTCTGTGTCGATAATGCTTCGACGGTGGCAGCGAACGCGTTAATGCTTTAATTTACGACCTCGCTAAATCTGTTCCACCGACTATACCTGTAAATCCACGGAGAACTCACACGGTGGTCCAGTCGGTATCGTTAAGAAAGCTCGGTTTTCATGCTCGGTATGGGAAAAGAAAATCGATGTAACCAAATTGAAAGGGGGGGAGTGGGGTGTATGGCCGGGGAATAGGCGCGAATATATCGAGGCAGCCCGGAATCGTCTGGAAAAAGAGGTCCGGGTAAATATCCAGAGTGCTTGCGAGCTGCACCTACGCTCGGTCGATACTCTAAATGGGAAAACAGGAAGATACTCCCTTTTTATTTAAAACCAGAGAGACAGACACACGTGTATATACATACGTACGTGTATGCATTTATATAAGCGTATAGAAAGAGAGAGAGAGAGAGAGAGAGAGAGAGAGAGATGGATGGATGGATGGATATAGAGAGAGAGGCCTGTTGGAAGTTCCGCGCGAAGGGAAAGTACATCGAGCGAACCGGGCTACGAAAACACGCGTGTGAATATTCAGCCTGCTCGCGGAATATTCAGAGGAGAAAAGAGATAGGGTAGGAATTCTGCGCTTCGATCACCACCCCATAAAGCCTTGATTCATGGCATATACGTCGATGGACCACAGGGTACCAAGCTCGATGGAAAATGGACGATTCCCCTCTGCGTCGTGGAGGTTAGATTGAAAATTGGCTGGAATAAATGGTTTTCAGAAGGTATGAAGCAGTAGCAGCTGGGAATTGGGGGTTTGGGGAGTTGTGTATAGATCGTTGGAATTAAGGGTGGTTATATGAAAGTGTACGTAGTATGAAAGGTTGTAAGTATTAATTTATATTAATATACAGGATGACTCACAGGATAATGGACATAGAAATTATTTACGATGGTACTGAAATTAAGAAAAAAATCACTCAGAATAGTTTACACACAGGGTGTCCCACGCAACTGGGACAAGCTGCACCTTTGAAATGTTCAGAGATGGAAAAAAATGCCGCAGGAAAAAATTAAGTGGTGCACATATTTTTCTAACGGAATCCCATACTTTTCGATACACTAGTCGATGCAGTTTTGCACTCTCTACCAAAAAGTACCAAGTTGCTCGTGCCTGAAAACTGTCAGTTCAAAAGTTATCGCAGTTTGAAGTTTGCTACATCATTTCAGTGCACTAGCAGACGCCATTGCCTATTTACGTTATAACAAATGCTCAAACGGTCCCCCATTGCATTCTAAACACTTTTTCATCCTTTTACTTATGTTGCTTAATACACGAGTTATGTTTCTTTCCGTAATTTTGGATATTTCCAGCAAAACACGTCGTTGGATATCTTGAGCACTGACAACAGGTCGAGAATATATCTAAGTTTCTCTTTTAACCCCTTGCTAACCGGCACTTTCGAGCCGAAACTTCTAAATAAAATTTAACGTACCGTATTTACTCATAATGCATCGAAATTAATCTCATTACATATACTTTAATCATTTTTTTTGGCTACGATACATTGTGTAGCATGTATACGGCACAGGTTTTCCAAACATAGCGAGTTTCGCTACGTTTTCTTTCGGATGAGCATACTCTACATACCCTAGTAGGGTTTTTCTTCTCGCCAGTTACAATTTGTTCTAAAACATGGTCTTGCAATTTCCCTGAAAGTTTCAAAGGTGAATCTCTATTCGGAGTTCTTCCGGACACCCGAGAAGGAGTACAGGTAGTTTCTGTGCTGCATTCGGCTGAATTATCTAGTACCCATTCTCCAGCTATTTCTAGTAGGAAATGTTTGTACCTCATTTTTCGTCGTGAATTATTGTAGCAATAAATTTTAAATACATTAAATATGGCACCAGTTTATACTTTTACGCAAGATATTGTTGTACGCCAAATACTGACCTGCTCGATCGACTCCTTTCGTGTATCTATTATAATCCACTGTGCACGTAGGTTTTGTAATGTTTTGTCTGGATGTCATAGTCATAGAGACATTGTGAATAGTTCAAGTCATACGTATTAGTCTTTTATCTTTCCGTATGAGGAGAATAATGGGCCCTTCGGAGACTTTTCGATTTATCTTTTAAAAATCTGGAAAACAATCTAGAGAGGTCTTTTAAAACTCAATCAGCGAACTAGCAAGCCTAAAAACTGTACAAACTAATGTAAGTGCAGATACCAGTTAACTTGTAACCCAATTTGGGGATGGAAACACGAGTTAACTCGTTACCGGTCAGCAAGGCGTTAAGTATCACCGTAGAAAGAAATCAAACGGTGTTAAGTCCGATGATCCTGGTGATCACACAATTGGACCGCGTGTACCAATCCAATTGTCTTGATATCTTTCTATTCAAATATAATATCTCGTAGCAACTTGAGAATTATCTGTCGAAGCACCGTCTCGTTGGAAGCACTTCATCGTTTGCCGTGCAGATCGGATTCTAAAAAGTGTCGATGTCTTTGTCCGTTTAAATTTCCGTTGAGAACGTAAGGGCCAATTACCCATTTTTTGACATTAACGCTGTATCGTATTCGATTATTAGTATTTTTTTTTTTATGCGAGAGTTTTCTGTAGACCACGTGTGCTCATTATGGCGACTGAACATTCCATTATTGGTGAATGAGCCGTTTATTTTGAAATTGGGACACTTTTCCCCTTCTGGTATGTTTAAATAAGACTGTACAAAGAACTTCGAAATAATTATTCCTTTATGTCAAGAAAAGACGCTATATACTTGAACATAAGCATCTTAATAATTTCTGTAATTTAAAGTAAGAAATCTGAAATCCGACATTTTGACGGATTTGGTAATTGCAGTGTTAAGAAATACCAGCAACAGTGCATCCGCCGAATTTCGTCCCCAGGCCTCAACGTTTGTTCAATAGAAAATCGATAAGGATAGAGTGTCTGCATTTTTAGAATCCGGTGAACAGAAGATTTTGAAACACCGGATTCCTTAGAAATATCTCGAACGGACGCATGAGGATTATTTTCGACGTACGCCAGCGCTGGTACAACACATTCTTCATTTTGCAAAATTTGCTCCGATGCATCCTTTTCTCGTTTATTAAATTAAATTCTAATTTGTAAAAGTACGTAGGCATTGGTTGTTTTTCGGTCGGAATATGTTTCTTTGTACAGTCTTGCAGCGTCAGAAGCATTCTGATTGCATTTAGTAAACACGATGAACATAAGGACGCTTCACTTTTTCACTATTTGCAAATGCCATGATTTTCACTTCAATACAGCAGCGAAAATGTGCTGATAGACAGAAATATGTACGGCCAAGGACAGAAATACGTGGACACTCATATGTTTTAAAATTAGATCAAACAGCTTGAGCTTTTCGAATACGTCAGAAGGATTAGTTTACTACATGACGTGCAAAAAAAAAAATTTGAAAAAGCTGCAATTAGTCGGAATCGCGAAGAAAATAGCGAAGGTCGCTTTTTACAGCTTTTTTATCTGAGCTCGTAATGAAAATTTATAAAAATACGTTTTGTAGATCTATGTCAATTATGCAAATTTCATCGAAATTGGTGGATAGAGAAACAAGCGACAGGCATCGAAAGATGTGAGAATCTTCAGATTTATTACAGTTCTAGGCCGAAAGTAGTGAAACAGTGCGATTTTCACAATCTTGAACCGTTTGTAGCTCATAGCAACATTAACCGATTTCGATGAAATTTCAGCATGTGTACAATTGACATAGACCTGCAAAACGCGTGTTTTAAATTTCATTACAAGCCGACCTTTACAATTTTCTACGCGATTCCCGCAATGTCATCTAGTAAACTAATCCTTCTAACTTCTCAAAAAAATTCAAGTCGTTTGGCCCAATTTTAAAAAAGTTACTCCATTTTGAAGGGTTTTATTTTTGTCCTTGTAACTTTTGGATTAATAGTGTTCAGGCATAAGTATCTTAATATTTTTTATAGCGAGTGAAAAACTCCATCGACTAGTGCATCCAAAAACATGGGGTTCCATTAAAAAAAACAAGTGTAATTGCACTTTTTTGACGAATCAATGCACATAAATGCGTGAACTTAATTCCAGAATATACAGCACTTAATACCATTTAACACCATTTCTCTGGCATTTTTTTCATCTCTAACCATTTTAAAGAGACACTCTG
Source organism: Habropoda laboriosa (assembly GCF_001263275.1). NCBI lineage: Eukaryota > Metazoa > Arthropoda > Insecta > Hymenoptera > Apidae > Habropoda > Habropoda laboriosa. The sequence goes on along the minus strand of NW_017100397.1, from coordinate 401,079 downwards.
TATGGTTTGAGAATTATAATTTAAAGATACTGATTTCACTATGGTTTCAGGATGTACATATAGTTTATATATGGTGTATTTGGTGATGACAAAATAAAGTCTCCTCAAGGTCATCTTGAAGGTCATATCAAGGTCATCGACATTCTTTCTTTACCATTTAAGGTCACTTTGAGGTAGCAATGTATGCTCGTTAAGCTAATTCTGATGTTCTCTTCAATGCAAAAACATGTCGGTGTCCTTGGAATAACCTTGAAGGTGAGATTGAGGGAACTTGTCTTTTATAATCATCAGATGCACACCCTCAAAGAATACGAACTTACCAGTGGACATAATTTAGATGTGCTTAGACATCCTGTGAAAATTTCAGACTTAAACTGAAGCTAAAGTTACAGTTAAAATGCAAGCTTATTGTAAATACAATTCTTCTTTTGTAACCTGTTGTTACAGGGCAACGGATTAATATTTCTTTGGTAACTCCAAGAAATGTCAAAATATATCCTACAAGAACTACTTTGCACATGAAAATAACATTTGGTCAAAGTGTTTCCTCAACAAACGTGTCCTTTCTTTCTAAAAATTCAAACGAAACAATAGCTTATTCGAACTTACAAATAACAGACATATTTAACCATGCCATGCATATCCGATCCCTCTCAACCAAGCTAATCAGAATCCAATAAAAGGAAGATTTCTCAAAGAACGTGCCACTAAGGATTCCAAGCAGTCCCCACGATAAATTCCAAACTACCTAACCAGTCACTATAAACGAGAAGACAAACGAGAACAAATGTTCCTCTCCATCTCTAGAAGATGGCAACAATTTCCCCTGGAAGATGAACAAGAGCTCCACGTTCGTGGTAGATAAAGAACTCGCGAGAGATAAACGATCCTCCTCTCCCCCCTCTCTTTCTCTCTTGATAAATAAGAATTTCGTTGGGCGAGAGGTGGAGGAGGGTCGACACGCGTGACAGAAGTGGGCCGAGACGGTTAACAAAGGGCGCGAAGAAACGGAGGATGGCACTTGCCTGGGAACAGTGAAAGGCCCGTTTGCATAAAACCCCCATTTACTTTGTGGGATTTTCGGTGTCTGGCCTGGCACGAGCGAGCTCGTGACGAATTTCCGATATGCATGCGACGACTCTATTTCGACGTCCATCTCTCGCGACTAAGAGGACAGCCGCTTTTCCCTCTCTGTGATCTCTGAAACACGTATACGCCTTCTCTCTCCCTTTCCCTCTCTCTCTCTTTTTCTTCTCTCCGCGTGAAAGAACGAACGAGAAAAGCCTTTGGATAGATATGTATTCTTTCTGCACCGTTCCATTTATTATTGATACTTTCTTTCTAGAGAAATATCAGAGGAAGGTTTAGGGAAGTAGCTCCGCGTCGATTTCTGAGGATATTAACGAGTGAGGAGAACTGGCGGGTGGAATATTTGACTTTGGGATGGTAAATGGTGAATTGTGATAATTTTCGTAGAAGAAAGTAGTGCTTGTGAAAATAAGAAATCGAAGAACAGCATGGACTTGCTTGTAGATACCGAATGTGTACTATATCAGACAGGAAAGTTGGCGCCACCGCGTGGATTGCAGTGGTGACCCAGCGACCTCGATGGAACTTTAATTTGACATTTCTTGAAAAATTCTTATCGTTACTTTTAGTACAATTAAAAAAAGAAAATAGTTCTACTACTGTTACCGTTAATTCATTAAATCGCCGAATGCTTCACTCTATACACGATTAGCACACCATTCAAATTATGCACATCGCACTTTGCAATTTTTATTTACACCACCGGCCAAAAGTTTGGGTAAACTGGCTAGTAAAATGGATATTGTCGAATAGCGCATTTATTAAATAACAATGGTCTTTTTATTTTTTACGTATAGTTTGCTTATACACGTACATACCTTCAAAACGTAGCATAACTTTCCACAAAAGTGTCCGAATTATTTAAAATAATGGCAATTCTTTAACGTATGCTCATTTCGTCGAAGTATCTACCTCTATATCTTATTACCATTTTGCATATTTTTGACATTCTTTCTGCAAGCTTTTGTCATTTTCCGAGTGGAATACTTCGCCAGCCTTCTTGTAACAACTGCCACGAGTGTTTTTTTTGAAGATAGGCATACTTTTCTGACATGCCTGTCTAGTTCATCCCGCAGCAGCTCGATTGGATCCAGATCGGGTGACTGAGATGGCCAAATCATCGTTTTCAAAAGTCCTTTTCCTTCCTTCTTCTGTAGATAATTAGTGCACAGTCGAGCCGTGTGTTTTGGATCAATATCCTGTTGCAAAGTGAAATAATTGCCAATTAATTGCAATCCGGATGAGATGGCGTTCCCCTGGAGTATTTCTTTATACCCTTCTTTCGTAAGGATATCGACAATTTTCACCAAATCTCCAGTTCCATTAAAGGAGAAACCCCCGTACGAAGATGGAACCACCACCATTCTTGACAGTGGGCACCGACACATCGTGGTGCTAGCTTTTCGAAAACGCGTCGATTGGTACCGAACACGTGAAATTTTAATTCATCGGTCCGAAGTACACATGTCAATTGTCCAATTTTCATGTTCCTTAGCCCATTGCTACCGTTTGGCCTTATTTGCAGCCCTCAGCTGTTCGACCTTTCAATCCGAACTCTGATAGCCTCCGTTTCATCGTGGTTAACGATACCGCGTTCTGCCTGGTCCCGTTTAATTCAGAACGGATTTCTGGTGCTGTAAGTCTCCTGTTTCTTTTCGCTACAATCCCAATTCCCAAATCTTCGACCACAGTGGTCACTTTTGGTCGTCCAGATTGTTTTTTCGACTCTAAGGAACCAGTGTCTTCATACCGAACCAACGTACTTTGTACTGCTCAATGGGATAATTTAAGACTTTTTGCAATCATTCAAATTAAATGCCCCTCTTTTCGTCGAGTGACTACTGCATTTCACGTCACGATACTCATTCCTTGTCTCGAGCAATTTCTCGATGGAAAATCACTTTACACTCTGAATATTTCAACTAAACTGTTGCTTGGCTCTTTGCTGAAAAAAGTGCGGCTCTTAAATGTTTAATAAAAATCTGCTGTTGCCACCACAGAACCGACAGTTACCCCCCAAAAAATAACTATAACGCGTCGGTAAAGTAAATGTTTCGACGCGATTCTTAAATTTAAAATGTAAACTTCAATTAAAATTGCGGCTCCCTAAATTTTACTTTTGTAAATCATCAGTAATTGTAGCGTACATGTTCGGAAAACTGACATATGGATCATAAAATATCATAAAGTATTTTAAAAAGCGTGAAAAGTAGCGCACAGTCGATAAACTGAAAAGTCGTAACAGGACGAAACGAGCAATAAGGGCCAGTAAGGGCCAACTTTAATGCGAATGTATTGAAAAGGGATTTGTAAAGCCATAAAACGGGGAAACAAGTGAGATAAAACTGTTTAGACGCTGTATAACAACCGAACAATGAAAATTCGTTAGGTGTACCCAAACTTTCGGCCGGTAGTGTAGGTATTTATATAATCTTCAGAATTTTTTTATCGACGGTACTCATTCATTAAGGAAAAGAATTTTCATTGATCTCATTAGATACGAATGTTTGAAAATCGGCAAAAGATTTTTCTCACAAGTAGTATTTAAAATTTAGTAAAATTCACATCCACGACTATCTTCTAGAACATCGAAAACAATTTTCTTTCCTCTTTTGCCATTCACCAGGAAAATTCGCTCAAAATCTACGTCAAGATACTTGAGAATTTCTCCACGCAGCCACATTACCTCTAATTGAGCCATCTTCTCTGGTTAAGAAACGTCTCAGGGGGAACTTGTCCAGGAAGAGAACAATTCGCGAAGGTGGAAACAATCGTTAAACCGTGCGTCGAATGACGATCTCCATCTAACCGGTCGACGAAAAATGGAGGGGGGGGAGTCACGGAGGGCCCTCGAATTTAAAGGCTGGAAAGCACGGCCACGCTTGTTAGAGTTCCGTGAAATTAAGTCCGCTTAACGAGTACGAGTCGGGAAATTTAACGAGCCCGCCGACCCCGAGAATTTCGCAGCCGCTCCACCACGAGCTGCTATAGCCGCTTTTTCCAACTCTCCCCTTGCTGTTTTCCGGTAAAAAAGTAAAAGTGAGATCGCCCTAAATAGCAACCGCCGTGGCCGTCGAGTTAAATCGGACGAAACGGGACGCGAAAGCCTAGAAAAAAAAAAAAAAGAAAACTGGGGAATAATAAAGAAAATGGAAAAAAGAAGTAGGGAGGGAGAAAGAGAGTGGAGTTGACACGTTCTTTGACATGTTGTCATATGGAATGAATTTCGTGAAACTTTCTCAGTCGAAGAAAAAGATAGAAATTCGCGGTTTCTTTCAATGGGACAAATTTCGAAATTTCATGGCCTGATAAATATGAAATTGATGACACTCTCTTTCACGTGTTACTGCAATTTTTTAGTAAAATTTTAGAACGAATGAAAGTTTCTTTGGATATGTAGAATGTTTAGGTTGTATACAGAATTGATATGGAGAATACTGAGAAGGAACATAAATATGAAACTGCAATTTTTTAATGGAATTTTAGACTGAAGAAAAAAGTAGAATTTTCAGATCCTGTAGAACTGATATGGAGATTATCGGAAAGGAATATAAATACGAAATTGATGACAGTTTTTGTTACGTGTTACTGCAGTTTTATCGTAAAATTTTAGACCGAAGAAAAAACTAGAATTTTCAGATTTTACAGAATTGATATGGAGATTATTGGGAAGGAAGTTCGACTTATTAATACTTTTATCGTCTCCCACGTCGCGATCAGAATTCGTTGAGAGATTTTAAGGGGTGGTTGGAGGGGTTCCACGAAAGTTGTCTCTTCCTAGAAGTTCTCCGTCGACTTTCCTCCATGTTCGTTCTATCTATATAGAAAAGTTGAAAGTTTTCGACGCATCTGGCGATAGGAGGAATGAAAAGTCGGAAGTAACGCTCGTGTCCATTTGTTTCTTTCGTCGACTTGTTCTTCCATGACAGTGCCTTGTACTACCGGACATTTCAATTAGCTCGTCGATAGTCGAAAGCAAAAGTTCTCGATGTAAATTGTATTCTTCCGAGAGGAATAATTCGTTTTCTGTTATTTTACAAAATGTACAAATTAGTATCGTGTTAAAATATCTCTGCACATTCGTAGAAAATGATTAAATAAATTTTATATTAGTTTTTTCACTTCTCCACGCAGTTACAACGATATACAGGGTGTCCCGTAACTCCTCGAACACCCGGAAATGGGGGGTTGCTGGGGTGACTCTGAACAACTTTTTCCTTTTCCAAAATACAGTTTGAAGCTTCGTTTTTGAATTATTAACGAAAAACACTGGCCAATCAGAGCGCGCGTAGAGCCCGCGCTCAGGGGCGGAGAACAGAGGTTCATCCGCGCGCGGATTTCGTGCCGAAATTCACAGTGAGTTGTAAAAGTATCTTCTGTTACCGCTTGTGATTGGATACGAATGTGTGAATCAGTGTATCTGTTCGCCCGTCCCTGAGCGCGGGCTCTACGGGCGCTCTGATTGGCCAGTGTTTTTCGTTAATAATTCAAAAATGAAGCTTCAAACAACATTTTGGTAAAGGAAAAAGTTGTTCAGAGTCACCGCAGCAACCCCCCATTTCCGGATTAGTTCAATTAGTGAAACAATTTTATTTATAAAATTCTATTTCTAACGAGATATTCGTTATTAAAGTCACGACATTTCTACTATAAATGACTAAATGATTTCAATGAAATATAACATTTAACGACATTCTTCTAACTATATGTATTAAATAAATAATGCATATAATACATTAATGTATTAAATAAATAATTGTTTTACAATTGAAATCATATTCCACTGTTTAAAAGGACTGAATATGAGAACAACAAAGATCGGACAATTATTTTCAGGAAGATATAAAAAGATTATTCTTCTCTTAACTTCGAGCCTACCGAACGACACACTGAATTGCAATAAATTAACTTCTCAATAAACCTCAACAATTTGACAATTAATATTGAATTTCTCTCACAAAATTATGACAATCGAGAAGGTCCAGAAGGAAAGAGAACGCAGCTTACATCCGTACGCTTTTATTCGAACAACCACCTACACGTATTCCCCATAAATCCCGGAAACGACGAAACGATACGAAAGTGCGTGTCGCAGAATTGATAGAGGAGCGTTTTTCCAGCTGGTCTGACCGGGAAATAATACGTTTCCGGCGAGTGGCTCGATCGATAGCAAACTCCGGCGATCCTCTCCGCCTTTCCTTCGAATCCTGACGCATTAAAATCGATTAACGCTTACGCGAAACTATCCTACGGGGTAGACGAACCAAGACCATAACGAATCTTTTTTTCCCTCTGGAATCACCAGGAACCATCATCAGTGGTCGAGGGACAGAAATGCTTGAGGGAAAGATGGGTGAAACGTCAGCCAGAAAAAGTTCCGTCGTCGACAGAAACGTGCTAAGGAAACGTGTAAAAACCATCAGATAACTTTCGATTCGTCAGCTACAATATAACCGCTGTTCGACACACTGTCAAACAGTTCCTGGACACCGTGAGTATCATGCAGAGATGGAACGGTGACCACTAGAGGCCTAAACGTCGTTGGCCTATCGGCACTTTTTCTATACAGTGTCCTTGAAACAGGACAACACATGCTGCTACAATTCGTAATCGAGCGACCTATAGAAGCTTGTAGAGGCTTAGGGAATCTAGTCAAGTCCTTAAAGAGACTTTGAAACAAAAGTTTAGATCTAAAGAAGATGAGAGTTCGAAGCGGCACGAACGCGAATCGTTACGAAGAAACGGCATAAAATGCGATCTTCGTGGTCGAGCAAGTCGCACAGTAGCTAGACACTTCGAAGCAGGATAAAATGAGCCAGCCTCTCGTACAGATGCTCGTTTTGCTGGTTTCGCTGCACCAGCTGCCGGTGGTGAGCCAGTCCAAGGTCCACAGCGAGAGGGAATCGGTTTTGATACCTGGAGACATCGTTTTAGGAGGATTGTTTCCGGTTCACGAGAAAGGCGGTGCTTCTTGTGGACCTAGTGTCTACAATAGAGGTGTGCAACGCCTGGAGGCGATGCTCTTCGCCGTGGATCAGATTAATAACGACAAAAGGATACTTTCAGGCATCACACTTGGCGTGCACATTCTTGACACATGCGGCAGAGACACATACGCTTTGAATCAGAGTCTGCATTTCGTTAGAGCGTCACTGTCCAACTTGGATATCAGCGTGTTAGAGTGTGCTGATAAATCGGTGCCCAAGGTGAAGAAGACGGCCAGTGCTGGACCAATTTTCGGTGTTATCGGAGGCTCTTACAGCTCTGTGTCCCTCCAGGTGGCGAATTTGCTGAGACTGTTCCATATCCCGCAGATCTCGCCTGCTTCTACTGCCAAGGCTCTCAGCGATAAGACTAGGTGAGTTGTATATTTATTTAAACACTTGCTCGCTGTTCAGACATTTAGCCCTCAAAAACTGACGAGTGATCATTTTTTTCTCCCAATGTAGGCATTATTCTCTAAATTCCTACACTCGGTACGTTCAACAAACTTCTTTGGGATCGTCATAAAAAGTTTGATTGAAATTGATTTTGTTAGATCCTGTGAAAGTAGGTCAAAACGTATCAAAAACCGGGTCGGGTCGGGTCGAGTCCCGAAAGTATCTCAGAATTGGAGAATTTCGGGATTCTCGAGAATTATAAAATTAGAAGAAATAGAACATGAAACGAAAATGGTAAGCAAATATGTGATAGATATTATTTATTTCATATTTTCGCGTAGAAAAGCTAGTTTTTCAACCTTCTCCGATAATAATTTCGTGCTACTTCCGGTAACAATGAAAAAAGCCGCTCACTGGTTGCTGCGTAGCAGGAATAACAATATAGCGTGGTGCTGTTTCTGCTAGTACAGGCAGTCTCTTAGCATTTTCTTTCTACCAATGTGTAATATTAACGTTTCTCGATGCTGGAATCTTCGAGTCTTCGAGATTTTTAGAGTAATAAAGTAATTCATGGGTCATGCCGGCTAAGACTGCTCTTTTCAAATACCGTTTCCTATAGAAAATGGCCGATTTATTGTTCGGTCGTACCGACCAATAATTACACAGTAGTTACAGTAGTTACACACACCACAGAAATTTAGTTCGTAGAATACATAAACAAAGACGCGAGTTGAAAGTCTTCCAATCATAACAACTTTGTAGAAATCTGTTTCTTGTAATAGCTTATGACTTTCTCGAGAATCCCGACAATCTCGAATCACGAGACACTTTCGGGAACCCGACCCGATCTCGAGATAAATTCTCGACCCGACATTTTCGGGTTCTCGCACACCTCTAATCAAAAAGCAATTTTACCGGAGAGCCATTTTTTCCAAAAATTAATCGATTTATTGAAATATAAAATCAAAATGCCAGTTTGAGTATGACGAATCTCCCGGAAACCCCTGGTTTATATATTTTTACACTTTTACATTTTGCGTTCCATGCGTCCAGATAGACTTATATTGTCAGAATTAAAAGAGAGAATGTACTGAACCTTTTTAAGTTGTGGATCCCCTCAAAACGAGACCAATCTAAATCTCCAATTGTCCATCAGATTCGACTACTTCGCGAGAACAGTGCCCCCGGACACCTTCCAATCCATAGCCTTGGTGGACGTAGTAAAGAGCGCCAACTGGTCGTACGTGTCGACAGTGTACTCAGAGGGTAGCTACGGCGAATACGGAATAGAAGTATTCACAAGAGAAGCTACAGAACGCAACGTGTGCATCGCTGCAGCCGTGAAGGTCCCAGGAGCAGCAGATGACCGCATCTTCGACGATATCATTCAAAGACTTAGCAAAAAACCGAACGCCAGAGCTGTGGTACTCTTCACTCGAGCAGAGGACGCGAGAGGAATCTTAGAAGCTGCCAGAAGGTCCAACTTGAGTCAACCTTTCCAATGGCTAGCAAGCGATGGTTGGGGTCGTCAGATCAAGCTGGTAGAAGGCCTAGAAGAGGAAGCTGAAGGCGCTATCACCGTAGAACTACAGTCAGAAAATATTCCAGGCTTCGATGAGTACATGGCGTCTCTAACTCCTGATTCGAACCGCCGCAACCCTTGGTTCAGCGAATACTGGGAGGAAGTGTTTGGTTGTGTCCTCAAGAGGAACTCGAACGTGATTCAGAATGGTACACAGTGCTCGTCGAAGCTCAGACTGACCTCGGAGACCGGTTACGAGCAAGAATCGAAGGTTCAATTCGTCGTGGATGCTGTGTACGCCTTTGGATTGGCGTTGCACAATCTCCACAAGGACGTGTGCGTGAAAAACGTGGGTCTCTGTGCCACCATGGCGAACTACGACCGCGGAGCCTTCTA
>NW_017100397.1:385541-391675 GCF_001263275.1 Habropoda laboriosa | reverse complement strand
TCCTTTACAGGTGAGTGATAGGAAAAGGGCGACAAAAAGTAGGGTTGGTTGGTTGGCTTTTCTCGAAAAAAGGAAAAAAAAAACGGAATTCAATATTCCACCGCGGCCTCGGGCTCTTCAATGCGACGCTCTGGGACATATATTCGGGGAATCGGGATGCTTCACTCCTCCTCCTCTTCACCCTCTTTGCCTCATCCTCGTATTAAATTTTTTCCCCCTCGCGGCGAGGCGAGCAATAAACGCGCGATTCGCGCCCGCTTTATGACGCGCGACCGATAATATCGACGACCTGATAAACGGAGACATTCATAGGGATGATATGAGATTCTGCGGACGTTTTGGTAGGAGTTCGAGGTGACTTCAGAGGGTTTCGTGGGTTGTTTTGCTTATTTCGTGGTTGGTCTTTGGAAGGGAATGCTGTGGTGGCAGATTTAGGGGGTTGGGAAGTTGGTCGAGCGTTGAGGCAGACATTTTTTGGAGATTCGAGGAGATTAGGGCGTCATTAGTCTTCTGTACATTTTACACTAATAATAATAAGGTATTTTGAAAATTGGATTGGCAGATTTGAGGGGTTGAAATGTTGGTCGAGTGTTGAGGTGGTAGAATTTTTTGGAGATTCGAAGAGATTAGAGCATGATTAGTCCGCTGCGTATCTAAAAATGTTGGAGTCTTACCAGTATTACACCAATAGCGAATTTGCTATCAATTTTTAATGGGTTTGAAATTAATGTTCATTTCGTTTTGGTAAATTCCAGTAATAAAGAATTCATATTAAACTCTTAAAATTGCCAGCATTTCTCTGAAAATTTTCTTGAGCAATTTACCAACTTTTAGTATGAAATTTAGAAATTTAAAGTATGTGAAAATATACGAGAAAATCGAAGTATAAATCACTTTAACAAACGAATAACTCCACTTTTACGTTCCACAGCAAAGAATAGTAAATATTCGAATGTACACCCAACAAGAACCACCGAATTCCTCGTTCCAAAACTCGCGCGAGCCTCCGTCGACCTCAGAAAAGTCCAGCTTCCGCTATTCAGAACATTTCCACTGAACTGCCTGAATTCCTAAATCGAACACTAGTTCTGTACACTGAAATCCATGCGAGTTCCTCGTTCCAAGCGGCAGAGAAAAAGGAATTTTCGCGAAAAACGTCCCTGGGGGGTAGCTCAGGTCCGTTTTCAGAATTGAAAAACCAACACGGATCCTTTTCTCTCCCTCTCTGGTTGCGGTCGAAAGGGATTCAGGAACACCGAAATACGGACCACATCTACTTTTTATCTGCACAGTTCACCGTGATAAAGGGACAGACCCGTTATAAAGGGTTCCAAGCGAAACGCCGTGACTCCGGTGACGTTCAAGAGAGAGAGAACAAAAAAAAAATAGGGAGCCAGAGGGAAGAGTGAGGAAGCGGCGAAAGGGAAAGGGGCAGAGTGGGAAAAAAATTGGAGAGAGGGATAGCAGTATCACAGGGGGATCGTGCTGTATCGATCCTAAATGTGCAGTCCAATGCCATTGTTTTTTTTTTTTCCTTCCGTTTATATCAGACCGACGCGTGACGATAGTTTACGTTAAAGACGCGGTGGATCCTCGAAGATGGAATTATCTTCCCTCGACGCTTATCTTCCCCCATTCTTCAGTCTTTTCTTTATCTAGGTTACGTCTCGATCATCATGTTTCTTCTTTGTTCAATTTCCTCTTTATTACAATTGGATGCGGTGATGTAGGTTACAGTGAAGGTGTTGTATTAGAATTATTCTGTCTGGATGCTCTGGCTTGTCTTTCGTCTTTGTTCAGTGTGTTCCGTGGTTAAAGGAAAGATAATAATTTTAGAAGAGCTTGAAGTACGAGTGAGGAACTTACATTAGGGATATTTTCATTGTGTTCAGTTCCTTATTAGTCCAACATTGAGGCATATATGTGCATATAGGCTTTCTTGAAAATTCCAACAAATATTTCATTTTGGTTCAATTGCTATCGATTTAAAAAGAATAAAATATAACTATTGCAAAATATACCCAATATAAATATAAATTAGATCGTTTTCTTATAACTTAAAAAAATCATCCCTGAAGAGGTCAAATAATTCCTGTTTTCTCAAAAAAACGAACCAATGCTGCTACAAATTAAACATTCCCCTTCCTATTACCATAAAATTGTCGAAAAATTAGCATAAAGCCATACATTGAGCAAATAATTATCCAAAGATCCGATAAAAGAGAAGCAATAAAAAAAAAGATCTAACAAAAATTTCATCTCACTCGGAAATAGTTCTCACACTTGGAACGTGTTAATCTCCCCCTTTTTTGTCCGCGGTAAACGATTTCGACGCGTTGATCGCGATTATCGGGGAGAAGGAAGTACAGGTGTAGGACGTTGCGTTTAGGCGGTATCTCGAATCGAATCGGCCGGCGCGGCGTGGAACGGCGTTATCGATTCGTTCGGCGGACGTGTGCACGACGGGGGCGATTTCTACGAAATGACCAGGAAATAATGGCCCGGTTTCGGTGACTTCGCGCGCTTTAGATCGATCTGACCGCCGCCATCCCTCGCGCTACTGCCAACCGGATGAATCGGAGATTACGGGCCGTGATGTGTCCCCGCAAAATGGATCAGAAGAAACTGTATATTTTCCTATCGTGTCCTTCCTTTCGATTATTTTGTTACGCCTTTTCCTCATGTCACATACCTTTCTTACACCAAATAATAATAATAGGTAGAATTTTTATAGGAAATTGATGATAAAGTGGGAGTTAGATAGAAATTTGTTTTGTCTCTAGAGAATTTTAACCACGTATTTATTTCGCATATTTTGCATATTCCTACTTTTTTATAAAAAAAATAAATATACAAAATTATGTTGTATATTTTATGCAGGTTTATCATATCTACTTTTGAAGTATTCGATATTATTTACTGAACTTTTGAAGAAATTTGCTGAGCGTGAACATTTTGAAAAAATGCTTATAGTATGTTGTAATTTAAATTAATAATAAACGTTCCATTATTATGGCAGATTTTCAATATACACGATTAACACTAGAACAACCTGTGTTGAATTTAATACATTTTTTCCCTACTGGTGTATTTAGGTATACCATATAAAGAACTTTGAAATTAGAATGATTAACAGAAAATAAATTGGCGTATACACAGGGTGGTCGGTGACTGGGGTGGTACAACCGGAAAGGGGGCAATTCTGCATCAGAAAATAAATCGGAAATGTAGAATAAAATTTGTTCGTACAAGGCTTTGTTTCCGAGAAAATCGTCTTTGAATTTTCACCGAGTACACGTGCACCTGACTACGTCTCGACCTAATGTGTTCCGCTGTCTATTCGGAAGAAATTACAGGTTTCGATCAATTAAAGGAAAGAATCACTTCTCGCGTTCAATCAATTAAAACAGCAGAACACGTTAGAAAGCGTTCATAGAAATTTAGTTCGTAGAATGGGCAGTATTTTCAACAATATCTGTAATAAGAAAATTTATTGCAAGTTAATATTCTTGATTGCCCAGAGCAATAAATACAAATCTGAACCGAGACAGTGAGCTACAGCGGAATACATTAGGTCGAGACATAGTCAAGTGCACGTGTACCCGGTGAAAATTTAAAGTCGATTTTCTCCAAGCAAAGCCTTATATGAAAAACTTTTATTCTACATTTTCGATTTATTTTCTGATGTAGAATTACCCCCTTTCCGGTTGTTACCGACCAGTTACCGACCGTCCTGTATAATTATTTCTTTATTTCGACAAAAATCGCCATACCAATTTAAAGCAAGATATCTTAATTTGGTTGTTCTAACGATAACAACTGAAATTCGTTCATCTATGAAAATCATCAATATCGTACATTTTCAAAATCAACTTTTATCTTTGTTTCTGCAACAACCCTGTAGATTTCTCATCGTCACTAATGAATTTCTAAATAAATACTTTAGTATTGTTATGTATTAGCAGGCTTAACAGGAACATGAACATTCACAAAGTGCAACGTGTGTCGATTTCGCGTTTCGATATGCGCTCTAACATGACTTTGTTCTCATATAAGGATGGAGAGGGAGGGCTGAATACTTAATTGCGTGTCAATAATGGAGACTGGTGTAGAATGTAGGTTACATTCGCTTAAGGAGAAATATTACCGCACGCTTTGTGTGTCGAGTTTTACGAGGCAAAGAAATACGCGCACGCGTCACGTCACGCTCTGACCTAATCTGATACTCGCTGATATCACAATTTTGCCATGCGCTCGCTAATGAAGGAAGGCATTAGGCGTTCGCCGCCGGCTGATTGCCGTCTGTTGCCACAAAATCGCGAAATCATCGGCCGCATGTCGTCGAAATACCCATTTTTCTTCACTTTCAGACAACCGGAAAAATGAAGAACAATTTTTCACGTGTTCTCAACTATTTTAATGGGATTGCTCTAAAAAATTGAAAGTGTCGAAAGAGTCAAATGTCTATAAAAATTTGTATTTAATATACAAACATACGAAGCTTTGTTTACAAGAACAAAAATTACGTGGAAAATTCATATTGTAGTAGGATATTCGGAATGAAAGGATTTTCTTCGGTATCTGGGAAAAAACACACAAAATTTTATTCACCTTTCGTCGATACATGTTAAATGTTTGGTACAGAATAATTTCGAACAAATCAATGCAGTGTTCGAGCTGTTGCTTTTGCTTTCGGGCGTCCGGCTTTAAGCAGCCGTACTCTCCCGTTAGAATATTAACGCAACGGACAAAACGATTTATAACAATTACTGTGGGAGGGCGTCCGGTGAGCCTCCTGTGCTCTACTCTCTGGAAGGCGTCCGGCGGATAGTCCAGCCGTTCTTTCCATTCCAGGAGCGACCCAGGTGTAGCTCTCGTACTCTCCTATCACAATATTTAAGTGATACGCGTATGATCGGAGAGTACACCCGCACTTCTCCTGGTAGGCGACCGGCGGATAGTGCAGCCGTTCTCTCCATACCAACAGAAGTACTAAACGATCCTCTCCGAGCTTCCTCAGGCGTCCGGGTGACCTCCCTGTACTCTCCTCTCTCAGAGGTGACCGGCGGATAGTCCAGCCGTTCTCTCCTCCAGAGAGTGACCCAGGTGTCAGTCCCCGTACTCTCCTGTGCTGTAAGGGCGTCCAAAAGCTAGGCTTCGTACTCTCCCACTCTGAAAAGGGACCGATGGTAATACCTCGTTCACTCCCAGCAGAGTACAGCAAGACTGCTTGGTCGCGGCCGCGGCCGTGGTATTTATAGTTGAGCGTTGCTAATAAAGCGCGGCTTATCAACAGGACGCTTCGCTAAGTGTTTTCCCGCGCGAAACCGCGAGTCTCCCGCGTAAAACCGCGAGTCTACCGCGGATCGTAAGCTAGTTTCTTCTAGAAGCTTCTATCGCTTCGCGATTATTTGATTGACGACGAGAATAGAGAGTCGTCCCTCTCATTTCCTCTCGCGGAATGGAAATTTTTGTTGTCGTCTTCGTTGATGGTTGTTACATTGTTGATTAATTTTAAAGAGACACGATATAATTTGAAAAATTCAGGTCAACTGAGTGGAGTAAGAAAGAAGTAAATAATCATACTAAATTCGAAAAAATTGAGTAAGTAGGATGAAAAATGTACGATTATTTATGAATTTTAAGAAGACACTATACAATTTCAAAAATTCAGGGAAACTGTAACTCCTTCAATGCGGAATTCGACTAAGAGAGAAGTAAACAATCATACTAAATTCGAAGACATAAATTAGAGAAAATTTTAGACAGAAATTATTTCATGGTATTATAACAAATAAATGTTAAACAAACTTCTGACGCGTATAAAACATTATTTAACATAATAAATACCTTCGCTAAGGTTACTTTCAATCGATGACCATGGGTCAGTCCAATTTTTAATCCTTACGAAATTAATTTAATCACGAGTAAGTAATGAGAACATGGAAACGTAGTTTTCTATTGAACAAAGTTACTGTAGAAACGTATAAATTATTATTTGCAGTGTTACAATAAATTCTTGGAACTATAAATTTATAATAAAAATTGTGAAAATTAATAAATTTGGAAGTTTCCCGCGAAAAATAATCGATTCCCGTAAAAAGTGATGGATCTCCCGCGAAAAGTAGTGGAGG
>NW_017100397.1:365682-384063 GCF_001263275.1 Habropoda laboriosa | reverse complement strand
AATTGAAAGAATCAAAAGAAAAATCGCGAATTCGTATCTTTTTCGATTCTAGAATATAAGAAAATTTGAATAAAATACGCGACGAGAATTGGGGAGAAGCATAAGTTAAACGCGTAAAAATATTCAATAATAAACGAACTAGGGATGAAGCTATTATTTCAATACGCGATGCACTGACTCTAGTATTTACTAAAATTCAAAAATTCTCGTATAAATTCCGAAAATAGATTATTAATTACGGTAAACTACTGAGACGGTTTAATTTAGGGTGGGCATAGTGCACTCGTTCCAAATCAGCTCACAATATACAATAATAAATCAACTAACTACTTAACATGCAATTCATGCAAATTCCTTGGATGGTAAATTATTAGTAAACAAAATAGCAAGTCATAAAATAAATTCAATATCAGAGAAATTATATGAAAAATTTCAAATTAATTTCAATTGCTGGAAGAAAAGTACATATTGATTGTTATGCTGTAACGAAAAAGCAACCTCTCAAAGTCACTTCAATATTCTATTCGACAAGTCTGAAGAACAAGGATGACTAAAATTCAAATGTTTATTTCCCTAAACCTTCAAAATAATTTCGAAATATTTTATTCGAAGCGGAGTATTCCAAGTCAGTATCGATAATTGAAGAAATTATTTGATTGTATTTAAAAGAACCGAAAGGAGAATATTTAAAGTCTGATATTAAATGTCTAGCAAGTACCAGTAATTGGTAAAATGATTTATATTTGTTTTAAAAGGAAAATTTCTAATAGGTATTAGTTAAAATGAATTGTTATTCAGTCTATTGTATTGAAATTCTAATTGATTCTAATGTATACAAGTGTTACAAGAAGGCTGAGTGTGTACAGTGTGGACATAGGCTAGCTGGTAGCCCCCGACCACTCTATTCACATCTCAGAACCTTCAGGTCAAAATATGCCGCGAAGTGTCTAGGGCCCAGTATAAAGGGTGAATAAGTTGGCGGGACATCGGCGGGTCCTTATATACCTGCGGTACCCTCTCCCCAAAGTCATTAGCAAAATCGTCGGTTAGGTCAGGCGGGAAATTTTCGCGGGAGATTTTCGCGGGAGATTTCCGATATCGTAACACGGTATAATTTATCAATTTTCACAATTTTGTTATAAATTTATACTTCCGACAATTTGTTATAACATTGCATATAACAATTTATACGTTTTTACAATATTCTTCAATGGAAACATAGGTTTTAGCGTTCTCGTTACTTACTCGTGGTTAAATTAATTTCGTAGGGATTAAAAATCAGGTTGACCTGTGGTCGTAAATTAAAAATAGCCATAGTACAGCTAAAATTATCGTGTTAAATAATTCTTTTCCTACGAATCAAAAATGTATTCAACGTTTGTTTGTTATAATATCGTGAAATGAATTATATTACACATTTTCTCTATTCACACTGAATTTAAAGATTATAACGATTAAAAATCAAGTTGACCTGTGGTCATTTATCAAGAATAATCATAATAAAGCTGAAATTATTGTGTTAAATAATTTTTTTAATACGAATTAGGAATTTATTCAACGTTTGCTTGTTACTACTTGTTACAGTATACTGTCTCTCAATGTAAATTTAAGTAAATTAGGTTGAACTGCACAGAAAATGCACAGAACTGCACAAATAATTCATTTCACGATATTATAACAAGCAAACGTTGAATACATTTTTCATTCGTGTAAGAAGAATTATTTAACACGATAAATTTAGCTGTACTATGGTTATTTTTAATCTACGACCACAGGTCAACCTGATTTTTAATCCCTACGAAATTAATTTAACCACGAGTAAGTAACGAGAACGCTAAAACCTATGTTTCCATTGAAGAATATTGTAAAAACGTATAAATTGTTATATGCAATGTTATAACAAATTGTCGGAAGTATAAATTTTTAATAAAATTGTGAAAATTGATAAATTATACCGTGTTACGATATCGGAAATCTCCCGCGAAAATCTCCCGCGAAAATTTCCCGCCTGACCTAACCGACGATTTTGCTAATGACTTTGGGGAGAGGGTACCGAGGGTATATAAGGACCCGCCGATGTCCCGCGAAATCATTTACCCTTTATACTGGGCCCTAGACACTTCGCGGCGTATTTTGACCTGAAGGTTCTGAGATGTGAATAGAGTGGTCGGGGGCTACTAGCTAGCCTATGTCCACCCTGTACACACTCAGCCTTCTTGTAACACTTGTATACATTAGAATCAATTAGAATTTCTATTACTAATTATTAAACAAATTTTAACAATTACCGGCACTCGCTAGGCACGTAATATCAGACTTTAAATACTCGACTTCGAACTTCGGTTTAGTCATAATTCTATTAATGTTATAATAACGTATAATTTATTAATTTTCACAATTTTATTATTAATTTATACTTCCAAAAATTTGTTAAAACATTACATATTATTATTTATACATTTTTGCAAGTTTCTTTGACAAATAAGTACGTTTCAACGATCTTATTACTTTCTCGTTGTGAAATCAAGTTCGGAGGATTAAAAATCAGGTTGACCCTTGGTCGTAAATTTAAAATAGCCATAGTGAAGGTGAAATTATTATTTTAAATAAATGTTTCTATACGAATTAAGAATCTATTCAACGTTTGTTTGTTGCAATACCATGAAATAAATTGTATTATATATTTTCTCAGTTTAGACTGAATTTAAAGTTCGTAAGGATTAGAAATCAGGTTGACCTGTGGTCGTAGATTAAAAATAGCCATAGTGAAGGTAAAATTATTACGTTAAATAATTGTTTTTATACGAATTAAATATTGATTCGACGTTTATTTGTTGCAATGCCGTGAAATAAATTGTATTATATATTTTCTCAGTTTCGACTGAATTTAAAGTTCGTAAGGATTAGATATCAGGTTGACCTGTGGTCGTAGATTAAAAATAGCCATGGTGAAGGTAAAATTATTACGTTAAATAATTGTTTTTATACGAATTAAATATTTATTCAACGTTTATTTGTTGCAATACCGTGAAATAAATTGTATTATATATTTTTTCTGTTTACACTAAATTTAAAGTTCTGTTTACATGTTATAACAATTAGAATGTAGACGTTTTGCCGTTTCACGGTTTTTCCTCTGTTAATTATGTGTTTATAAATCATTTCAAACTAAAGCAGCACCATGCCCACCCTAAATTAAACCGTCTTAGTAGTTTACCGTAATTAATAATCTATTTTCGGAATTTATACGAGAATTTTTGAATTTTAGTAAATACTAGAGTCGTTGCATCGCGTATTGAAATAATAGCTTCATTCCTTGTTCGCTTATTATTGAATATTTTTCCGCGTTTAACTTGATACTTCCTCCCAATTATCGCCGCGTATTTTATTGAAATTTTCTTATATTATAGAATCGAAAAATATATCAATTCGTGTTTGTTCTTTCTGTTCAATTTATATACCGCGTTTATTTTATACTTTCTCTCAATTTTTCATTCGCGTTCTACGAAAGTTTAGTTCAATAATAATATTGAAAGTAATATAAATTTCGCGATTTCCCCCTCACTAAATAAA
Organism: Habropoda laboriosa; assembly: GCF_001263275.1. Taxonomy (NCBI): domain Eukaryota; kingdom Metazoa; phylum Arthropoda; class Insecta; order Hymenoptera; family Apidae; genus Habropoda; species Habropoda laboriosa. Next base: position 380,490 of record NW_017100397.1, on the reverse strand, counting down.
ACGGAAATAAATCGCGTTTCGAAATACTTTTCGCGTCGCAGTCTGATTTTTCCAAGGAAATCCTGGCATTTTGTTTCGCCGTTCGATACTTAAAACCGGGGAATTCTTTTACATTCTAAAAATTCTCCCGCCAAGCACGGCGCAATAACACGTTTTTAACCGTGTAATTTCATAAAACTATAACGGAGGAATTTCTTTTATTACGTGAAACGTTGTTGGAGAGGATTATTATGATTATCCTGGCATGATCGGGCGTTCCGTGTACAGAGGAGTGAGTGTATGAAAGGAAAGAGAATTCGTGGCCGATGCACACCTTTTGGCCCCTGGCAAGAGAAAGAGCCACGGTAGCCGAAGGTTTCATGCAAATGAACTATCAGCTGACTCATCAGTGCCGCCTCTTAATTATTATTATTATTAATGCGCCTATGACTTTCTCACCCGTGGTACTTTCGATCCACCACGACAATATTTATCGTGTTCTATACCTGTAATTAAAATAACTTTAACGGCTGCCTGGCTAAAGATTGCTGGAATTTATCGTCACGCGGATAAGAGCAAGAAGGATGAAATTCACGTGACCGTAAGATAGAACTGGCTGTTGGAAGATTAATCTGTGTGGATTCTTCCTCATCGCGAAGCAGTTAACTTCCCTCGTATAGTACACGCGAACACGATCGATCCTCTAGTTCGTACACCTAAACCACCCGACGTGGATCCTTGTCGGAGATTTACATTCACCCGCGACGCCAATATTAATTCCTCGTATACCCTAACTCGCCTTCGAAGATCCTTGGAATGTTACACGTGGGTGTGACCGATGCACGCGAAATGCATCTCGAAACGGCCGATAAGAAGAAGGATGCCGAAGATCGACAGAATAAGACGAATGAATCTGGAGGTGTGCGCATACATTGGAGAGTGTAGCAGTGCATCCTCTCGCCCTGCCCGGGGACTTTGTCTACTTATTACGATACATCTAGCTGGTTGGAGCATTTCTCGGGTTCGACGTCCGGTCAGTTCAGGTTGCGACTTGCAGCCACAGAGCTGCACCGGCGTCTTACGCCACGCGCTAGGAACTGTAATCCTTGTAAACACGATCTTCTCTGCTCTCCAGCTGGCTGGATTCCCTTGACTGTGCACGTTGAACGCGTCGCGACGTTTCCTCTTCCCTATGTTCCATCACTCGCCTGCCTCTGTCTTCGATCCTCGATTATACTTTTACGCTCGTTTCGTTCTTGTTCGTTCCTCTCGTGGGAATCGTATCGGGGATGATACGATTAACGGAGTTCGGGGAAAGTACGATTACAGTTTCCCCCTGTGCGACGGTCGTCGCTATAAACAATCCTGACGCGGTTTACGCGAGAGACTGGTCCCTGTAACCGATGATGTCATGCCGCGTCGAGCCGCACACATCGATGGATGACGAAGGGAGGCCACGTAGGACGCGTGAAAAAATGCCTTTTCTCAATTGTATACTGTATTTATATTTGACCGTTGCTAATGAAGCGCGGCTTATCAAAAAGACGCGTCGCTAAGTGGCTTCCCGCGCGAAACCGCGAGTCTCCCGCGGATCGCAAGCTAGTTTGTTCTAGAAGCTTCTATCGCTTCGCAATTATTTGATTGACGACGAGGATAGAGAGTCGTCCCTCTCGCGGAATGGAAATTTCTGTCGCCGTCTTCGTTGATGGTTGTTACAATATTGAATTAATTATTTTGTGCGCACGTAGGAACAGAGAAATTATATCCTGCCTTTCTTAGGCGAAGAATTTTACTCCCGAGTCACTAAATGGCCGCGACATTCACGGGCGAAATTACACGCGGTCACAACGATCGCGTGTTAACACGGAAGGGAATGCTCGGGGGAGAAATCGCGCTACCTACCCCAATGATCGATATCTAACTAAACACTCTCCTCCACTTGTCACGTAAAATCAAGAACCATCGAAACGTTTTACGAATTCCCTGCATTTACTCCAGTTATCACAGTACTATACTAAAAATCTCGAGATAAAATATAATTTTCACTACTAACGTTTTATTCGTCAAATTAAAACATCATCTCTCAATTAATAAAATCGTGTTAAAATTACATTGAAATGGATTCATGTGTTTATACGTGAAAATCAAAATAATCTCTACAGAGATGAAATTTATCTTGTTTTCTAAGAAAACAAGTAAAAGATACGCTAGACACGCGAGAATAAACCGGAAACGGAGGACCTCGAGGGGGTCGATTTGCTTTAGACGAAACGGAGAAACACTCTGTAATGTGAATGGAGCATCGATTCCGGTCTTAGAATCGCCGGACAATGTGCCAGAGGAATCACTGGGGTTCCGTGAGACAACTTCGGAGGATCATAAACCCCAGTGCACAGTAGAACGGCGGCGTTCAGACACCGTCTTTGCACGCTCCTTTGAACGTTTAAACGGCGATTTACCGGAAGACGGGGCTGATTGAATCGTCTGGCCTTTCATCGATGCTCTCCCGTGTGTCTTATTGTTCGAAAGTGTATCTTACAACGAAGAGTTAGTTTAATTCTTTACCTCGTGATTGTCTTTCTTTTGGAGTTAGTTCATCGTTTTACTGGGATTATGGAGAGTGAAAATTTTGGTTATGTGTATCAGCGATATGTCTTAATTCGAAATTTTCCAACTTTTCGATTTATGAAGAAATGATTATATAAAAGAATCTTCCGTTGCGTCGATTAGCTTTGGAATACAAGATAAATTTTATTTTATGCGAGAAAGGGTTAGGAAGACTGGCGATTCCCCGACTTTTCCAGATGCTGCTGGCAGCGAGGTGAAGTTCGACGAGCACGGTGACGGTTTGGCGCGGTACGAGATCCTCAACTTCCGGAAATCGGACCACAACGGGACTAACGGATATCACTATCGGGCAAGTGAAAGTACTTTTGACTTTTTCTCTTCCACCGATTAATTAGAACTTTTGAAATACGAGCTTCTTGTGTTCCCTCTCCCCTTTCCTCCCCCATCCTCCTACTCCTCGCCATCCTGAGACTCTCTTCTACCTTTGCACTCTCTGGTAAGCCTGAGAGAGAGTTCGCCGGAGTGCAAACTTTCTGCGAACTCCAGAGGCTCAGCCGGAGAACCGCTTTCGGCACTTTTGCGCTCATTCGAGCCCGGCATAATATCGAAATTGAAGTTCCTATTATTGGATTCGGCGAATTTCAACCCCCCGGGGCCTTGGTAGAGGTAATTATCCCTCAAGAAAGTTTCGCCAGTGTGAATAAATTGAAATAATCTCTGGGGCAGTTAGGTTTAGTTACACAATGGAGATTTGACATATTTCTCACATTTTTCGAAACATTTTTTCAAGATGCTGAGTACTTTAACCCTTTTCAAGGTATTAGGTAACACTTCTTTTTTCTGTATTTTTTAAGAACTCCTTATAGAAGGCTTCCCTCAGAACCTATAACAATTCGAAAGAATTTTCGTTCTTCCTGAGCGCAGGAGTAATTCTTTGAATTCTCACATTTCTCGATATTTTTTTAACCTTCCTAACCTAAGAACGAAAACTACGAGAAGGAAACCTTGAATCTAGAAAGTATTATAAATAGAAATAGCAATTTTCTATCGCAGACCGTCACCCACCGCATCAACCTTAACACGTTCCGCGCCAGACCGATTTTCGGTGACTTTCCGTTCACGCCGCGTGGGTCGTATGCGTCCCACATTGTCGAGACTAACAGTTTTGCTTTTCGTCCTATATGTCTTCCAATATTTACAAGATCGCAAAAATCATTGTTATCGAGAAAAAGGTAACGTTTAAGATATGCTATAGAGCAAAGGAAAAATTTTTGTTTTAACAAATTATCGCCGTAGTTGCATAGTTTAAGTCAGCGGAAAGAAAAGACCGAAATATCAGATGGCCTGAACGGAAAGACCAGAGTGGGGCGTACGCGACCCACGCGGCACGGAGCGTGTTAAATAAATTTCGAGGGATGTAAGCTTGACTGTGAATATCAAATGATTAACTCTCACTGTGCCTACTCCATCGCCCACTTACCAGACCCATCTTTTATATTCCTTCTTATTACCACACTCTGCATTCTTTTACTTCAAATAATTGCCTTCAATCTCTCAATACCATATCTAAGGGTAACATATAAATAAATTCCATCATTATACGGTTTCTTTTTTTTTTTCTACTTAAAATCAAGTCATTTTCAATCCCACGGCTCCGATTTCTTACCAGAAAATCAGACTACCCGCGCATTAAATTACCTTCGACCCAGTGCATTTCTCCCAGCTCGGTCTCGCGTATCCAATTAACGATTGTTTTTCGATAAAAATCGTAAATCAACCAGACGGTGCAGCGGTCGCGTTTCTCGACGATAAAGTAGCAGTGAGACATAAATTGCAACGTGACCTTCGTCGTGTTCGCCTTCCTAGCGCTGGATGCAACTTGCAACGATGAAATATAACCCTCGCCACGGCCGGAACAGGTAACGTTAAATCGTTAAAAAGCGCTAGTTTTATTGTTCCACCGGCTGGTACCGTGTATTACAGAAAACGAAAAAAAAAAGAAAGCCATCGTACGTTTTCAGATAGCAGCCTAAAACTCCTCTTCTTTTTCACGATTTTTACGGGAAAACGACCATGCATCATCTGGTTATTATCAAAGTGGAGTATCTAAGTCACGCAGCCACGCGAAATATTTATTTCGTCAAAACCGATAAAAAAGAAAAAATATCACCTCGTAGTTCTTCAATTTTACAAATGTTTCTGTCAGTAGAGTGGGTGGGTAGGTAACGGACGTCGAGTGTCTGGGAAAATATCGGAGAGTTGCGTATCATTTCGACGCGAGTGTATCGGCCGCCAATCGACTCGAAGCGAAATTTTCACGTCAATCAACGCCTATCTCCAAAGTGTAACACCACCTCTTCGATTCTGTGATTCTCGAACACCCTTCAATTTTTTTCGTAATTCCTCCATCACCCCTCGATCGAATATCGTAGACGCCATGAACAGGTCGTTCTGATCGTTTAAAAAAACTTCTACCACTTTTTCCATTGAAGAATTGTACCATTCACAAGGTTGCTCTTAATTTCCCTTGTACTTGTTTTTACGCTTTCAAAATTTTCATAAGAAACTATTTAAACGATCTGAAATTTCCTACCTGGAAAATGTTATCATTCCCAAAATTTTCCACATAAGTTAGCTCAAAAAATTTTTTAAAGAGAACTCCCAAAATGTATAAATAACACCTTTGAACCCCTCCTCAAAATCAAACAAATCTCTCTATCTCTTCATTAACCCCTTGCTTCATAACAACGAGTCAAACGAGGTCAATATTAATTTCAACTGCAACTTTCGTTTATAAAACTGAAAATTAGCAAATGTAACTAATCTATAATATATTACCTCTCTAACACAGTACCAAACCAGTAGATAACTGTCGCTTGCATACACAGTCATTAAAAGAAAATACATAAATCAAGGGGTTAAACACCCACCTAAAGTTAAACGAACTCCAAATACCATAATCCTACAAACTCTTAATCAGGTGGTGGGAAAATGGTTCAACTCCTTAGACATCCGTACAGAGGAACTAGTATGGGCACGTGGCACTAAGGACATACCGATCTCAGCTTGTTCGCTGCCCTGTGAGCCAGGTATGATAAAGAAGCAACAGGGTGACACTTGTTGCTGGGTGTGCGATCAGTGCGAGGTGTACGAGTACGTCTACGACGAGTACACCTGCATGGACTGCGGACCTGGTAAATGGCCGCACGAGGACAAACGTGGCTGCTACCAGCTGCCTATCAACCACATCAGATGGGACAGTGCGTTCGCCATTGTTCCGGCGGTGATTTCGTGTCTGGGTATCGTGGCCACTCTCGCGGTCGCGTGTCTCCTCTTCCACCACAGGGACACGCCCGTGGTCAGGGCGTCGGGACGCGAGCTCACCATCATTCTACTGGCTGGTGTGCTTGTCTGTTACCTGAACACGTTCCTCCTACTCGCCACACCCACCACCGTCACCTGTATACTGCAGAGGTTCGGTGTTGGAGTGAGTTTCAGCGCGGTCTATGGGGCTCTGTTGACCAAGACCAATAGAATCGCGAGGATCTTCGATTCCGCGTCGAGATCCGCGGTTAGACCTAGGTACATCAGCCCTGCTTCGCAAGTCTGCATCGCTGCTGCGATGATCGCGTTGCAGGTAAGACTTCTTTTAGCCAAGTAATAAGGAAGATTATTCAATTCACGGGTATGTCATAAGAAAATATAATTTAAAAGTGCTGCTGAAAAGTACAGCGAATCAGAAGAGTTCATCTTCCCTGAAGAAAATGTAACGATGGCTATGTGTTCACACATATGCAAGAGAAGCTCTTTGTATTAAAATATTTTAACAATTCAAGTCGAGAAAATTCTTATCTAGTGGTCGCTGACAGATTTTCACAAAAATAGAGCTAGTTCCTAAGACAGTTTTTAAATTATATTATCGTGACCCTTGTGACATACTCTTTCGAGCCACGTATAAAAATATCTGCGATTTTATCATCGATTGAATTGTATTGGGTTGGCCAGAAAGTTCGTGCGGTTTTTCAAGTCGGCTAACGTAACCAAGTTGATGCAAACGATTTTCTACGGTTGTTTTTGATACTTGGAGCTCCTGTGCCACTTCCCGTGTTGTGTACCGAGGATTAGTTTTTATTTGTTCGTTGTCAATCTCTTGTGGTTGACCAGAGCGTGGTGAATCGTGAAGTGAAAAATCCCCGGAACGAAATCTCGCAAACCACTTTCTCCCCGTACACCTCACAGATCTCCTTAGATGCTTCCAACGCGTTTTTGCCTTTCCGGAACGAAATCTCGCAAACCACTTTCTCCCCGTACACCTCACAGATCTCCTTAGATGCTTCCGACGCGTTTTTGCCTTTTTTTTTTTAAATAAAACAGTATAATGTGCCGGAAATGCTCCTTTTGGTTTTCCATCTTCCAACTTCCGCCAAACTTACCAATTGAACTGGATTAACAAACTGTTTAGATATAATTTGAGGTTAAGTGTTACCTATCAAATGACAATCCGCTTTAAACAAAGAAACTGAAGTTAGTTGCACTTTGGAACGCCTGAATTGAGGAATCGCCAGAAACCGCACGAACTTTCTGGCCAACCTGATATAATTTTTCTTCAAAGCCATGCCGCAGTTAAAGGGTTAACTTTTAACGTGTCTAATTTAGATACGATAATTCATCATTTTCTGGGTAAAGTCTTGAGATGATCGATAAATTATTTCAACGAATTCCGAAGAAACAAAGAATTCCATTCCACGACACTAACCTGATATTTCCCCCAATGAACCACCGATCTTCTTTCCATTGAATTAGGTGGTTCTGACGCTGGTATGGATGATCATCGAGCCTCCAGGGACGAGATTCTCCTATCCAGACCGCAAACAGGTGATCCTCAAGTGCAACATCCAGGACATGAGCTTTCTATTCTCCCAGTTGTACAACGCGTCGCTAATCCTCATATCAACCGTGTACGCGGTGAAGACACGTAAAATACCGGAGAACTTCAACGAGAGTAAGTTCATCGGCTTCACCATGTACACCACCTGTATCATTTGGCTGGCGTTCGTGCCGATTTATTTCGGTACCGGAAACGCCCACGAGACACAGATCACCACGCTGTGCGTGGCGATCAGCCTAAGTGCAACGGTGACGCTGGTCTGCCTGTACTCGCCTAAGGTGTACATCATAGTCTTCCAGCCGGACAAGAATATCCGTAGGAAGGTCACCATGGCGGATAAATTTAAAAAACAGGGGAGCAGCGCTGGCACCTCCTCCATTACTAAATGTGAGTAAATACGTGTGTACAGGAGCACGAAGTTTCACTTGTGAATTGCTCGTCTTTTCATTTTTGTTTATTGGCACAATATGTTCTGTATATTGAGAAATATATAGTTTTGTTTGGAAAAATTGAAAAGATGGAATTAATGATTTTTTACAAAGACTTTTCTCCTATCACTCTGCGAAGTGTATCGTATCATTAAATAAATTCTCACTTTTTCATACACAAAACCTTAAGAATTTGAATCTGACGGTAGAATATTTTTTCGAATGTCCATCAACATCGCTGAACCTGATACCATTATTGGATAAAGATACACGTTTAGGGCCTCGTAAAATGAAGTTTACGAAGCACACCAAACGATCACGTAGAATCACCTCTTAAAATTTCTTCCACCAGTTACTGAACATTCTCTGAGCATCGTGCAATACGTAGCTCCACAAACGACGATAATATCGCCAAATATAAGATTCCTCTTATCACTCGTACATTCGAAGATACACATTTCCATGAAAATCTGTCTTAAAAATTTCTCCCTCGATCTTCTTGATATCCATCACAGTTAGGATATTAATTTTAGGATATCAATCATCTAACCTAACCTAATCCCACTGAAAACCCAGACGGTTATACACAGTGGAAAAACTAAATCGATTTCTACGCGTGAATATAATATGTATACGCGGTGTTCCATTTAAAAAAAGTAGACGGTTTTCGCGGATCCGTGGAGATGATAAAGGTAGCTAATAATGCACGAATCCGCTGACTCGATCGCAAATTATGAAGCCCGGAAACCACGGTGGTGAACTCGGCTCGCTGCCAACACCTTGTACCACCCGCGGCCTCACCACTCGACGCCTGGCGTCGTATTTTCTTTGTGCACGACCACTTTTCATCGCAACACGAAGTCGATCAATTTGCCCGTCATCGAACCCCTCCCTCCTCTTCCTGGACCGACGTAAAAACAAACTCCTCTCCCCTCGTTGAACGTCCATTCCCGACTGAGATATATATGTATAATTTTTAGAAATTATAACCTCTATCGGGAGACTACAGAGGTAGATATAACACACTCATCTGTAGATGAGTTTCAAACAGACGCATAATTCCAATTTCCTCAAATTATACCGAATTCTAATATAGAGTAAGATACTCGAGTCTCAGAGGGAAGATGGGAAGTAGAGAGGAGCCGAGGGAACTGCAAACAATCGGTGCTCCACGCTAATTTCCCTTTCGGTCTCCAAGGAGGCTGTCGGAGGAGCGTTTGCATCGTTGAAAATTTGACTTTGTGAATTTTATGGTCGATTATGTTTTCGAAGGGAATTAAACGAGAGATAGAGATGACTTCTTGGGTAGTGAAGTAGGAGAATATTTAAATATTGGTTACTATTCGCGTGTTCGAAATTATAATAGTATGACAATAATATCTAAAAGTTACTTTTTTTTATTGAAGTTATGAAGACAGTAATTGTCCGTTACGCAATGGAGAAGATTAAGGTACCAATTTGAACACAAGTAGGCATGTAGAAATTCTTAAATTTTTATTTCACAACTCGGGGCTTAAGGTCCATTTACAACCCTAACAAAATAATTTTCCATCTACAATATAGTATTTATTAAAATTACTCTGAGAAATATCCTGATGGACGTCTTACAGACCTAACCTCACTTCTCAAAGAGCCAAACGAAGTTTCGGCCAAAGGAAAATGATCCATAATATTTTCCATCGATAATACTTAACGCAGAATACGATTGGCCACGGATCAGACCGCCGTCCAATTTCCGTATGGAAATCAATTCCCCCATTACCACTGTCTACTGTAATTACGGACTACGTTACACAGTCGAACGGCGTGCAATCGCCGAGGATTACAGCCGGTGGGACGATAATGGCCGGAATTGTTCTTGCTGCGCTAAATTATTAAGTTAATTCTTGGATCTGGCACAGTCACGTCCATTTATCTCGAGTTTGTGAAACGGGGAGCAGCCCTTCTTCCACGTTGTCTGAGAATCATACTAGGCTACAGAGAGAGAGAGAGAGAGAGAGATGAAAGTTTCATGGAATTTAGATGGACTGGATGTCGGTGTTTATGAAGTTAAATTGGAATCTTGGTTAATCTTGCTCGCTTCAGATCGAAGAAATTCATTTTAACCGCGACAATATTCTGTTCTTCCCATTCCCTTCACGAGAATCGTTGTACTTTTCCTGTCTAAAGCAGTGCCAGATTAATTGTTGAAAAATGAGTTACAACTAACTCTAATATCACGTTAGTTAGTCCGTTTTACTGACACTTCTTTCTAAAGAACAGATAAGAACCATTGGATACCGAATACAAACATTTTACTCCTCATAGCACGTTTCTCATTTCAAACATTCAGCTTAACACCATAACCACAAAAATTCTATTCCACCATCGGTTATTACTACAGAAACAAACAAAGTGAAGTACCTGACAACCACATCCATTACTCAACCTGCACCATAACCTGAACACATACAATTTTTCTACCACATCTAATTCCTTTTTCCTCGAGATATACCTCTCTTTCCTTTGCTTCCCTGACACACCTGGTAAATGTATAACACAGGCTAAAGGGAAGTTCTGTAGCCGCCAGTGGTACAGCAGCCTCGCCATATCCCGCCGGATATTACTGGGTATTAAATTTTCAAAGGATTTAAGTGGCGAGCGTTGAAAATTCACCTGGAGTGGTCATAGAGCAGGAAAGGAGAGAGAGAGAGAGAGAGAGAGAATAGGATCGATCTCATTCGCGGCAACGTATCTATCGTCCATTGCACATAGAGTTGGATCCTGGGTAACTTCATTTATACCGAAGCTTATACGTTCAGCTTTCTCTAAATAAGCCCGCGGTTTAAATGGACGTCCCAACGCTGCCTCCTCAGCCTCCAGCTTGCTTGGAACCTGAAGGACGCGCAAAGCCAGTCTCCCTCTCTCTCTCTCTCTCGCGCTCGCTTGCTCTCTCTTTCACGCAACCTAAAATCAAGGCTTCTCGCCGGATCGATCAGCTGGAATGTATTATTAACTACGTACTAATTATCCGTTCGTTATCGGAGGAGCCGAAACACGCGGTTAATATCGCGTAAAGGTTTGAAACACGATCGAACACTCTTAACGCTAATTACAACCGACATTTCTTTCCATCTCCGGGGAGAGCTAGGACTTGTCCTTGTTCACGGTGCCAGATAACGATAATTTCCTTTTCTTTCTTTCTTTCGCTTTATTTGCCAAAGTCTGTCTTAACCATTTTTCGAACGGGAAAGAATCGATACACGTCGCTCGTCTGAACTCGAATAACCAGTTTAGTAATTTCAGAACTTTCCCTCTGGAAAGATCTTTTCGACGTCCCGTCAATCTTCTTCCGGTTTTTGGGGGATTTTAAGGAAGGATCTTCGGTTACCCCTAAGTGGAGGTTTTAATCGCGATATTCTTTTCCTTTGAATATCGATTCACCGATGTCGGTATACCCGGCGTGACTTAGCGTGTACGGAATTCATAAATAATTCGCGTGTGGCTATAGAAATTGTTCAAGTTGAAGGTTTAAAAAAGTTGCAGTTGTTGTTGCTTTAACAACGCTACGAATTCTATAATTCAAGAAAAACAAAAAAATATAGGTACTACTCGTGTCACTCTCCACTCTTATAGTCTCATACTGAATTTCTAAAGCATTACAAAAGGGCCAGAAGGAAAAAGAAACTTGATTGGCAAATTTGTCTTGACAATTACTAGAAAGCTTGTTGATAAAACTACTTTCGATGATTCTCCATGTTCCTTAGAAGCAAGAGGTTTCTCACTGGACACCAGTCCAAATATCAGTTCCAATTAAGGCAGTTTACACGGAAACGATCGTCCGAAGGCGTTTGTTCTTTCCAACTCCGTCGGGGGCTAAGTTCCGAAACTAATCGTGGAAATTTTCATTTCCGACTGTTGTTCCCCTCCCTCGTCCCTCGTGGGAAGTTTAAACTGCTTTCGCCTGAAGCGTGGCCCACGCGGAAAACCGACTTTCATTTGCGCCTATTGCAAAATAGCCGAACTTTCGCTAATTACACGACACCGCGTCGTTGTTCTCCCATCTCCCCTTCTAGGTGGAATTAGCGCAATTCTCACGAACAACAACGTCCATTCTGCTTTGCTCTTCTGTGAAACAGCTCGACTCGTTTTGTTCCCTGTGCAAGCTGTTCCGCGATCAACTACGAGCACGTATTGAGGCGAACGTGTTGTGAAGTTTGTAGAGAGGAAAGAAGAAAGTCGATTAAGCGTTTAAAACTGATGTCTGAATGGTGATTGATGTCACGAGTGGGACTTTACAGCTTCGCGGTGAAAGACAGCGTATGGGGGGGGGGTCTCTGTTCTGTGGCCTTGAATGGCCAATTGACTTCAGACAGACTATAGCATCCTCGACGAGCACCTTCTTTAACCCTTTATAACCTTATTCTCCATTGCTTGCCCCGGGCAAAAATTTTAATTCATTCCAGCTCTCCACTTTAATGATAAAATGTTGGAGTTGATAGATTTTTTAGTTGAAATAAATAATATGCAATTTTCGAGGTGATGGACATAAGTGAAGTGGTGGGAGAGCGCTGGCTAATGGCCTCGAGGAAGCAATTGATTTCACGCAGGGTATACCATTATTATTAAAGTAATTTCTCAATTCTGATCGACGTCGTAAATGGCACTTTCTATTTCCAGGGCAAAAGACTTCGTTTAAATGGTGGGCGTAATGCTTAATGGCCTCGAGTAGCCAACTGATATCGTTTTCCTCTGAGGACGATATTTAACCATGAACGATATTACACCCTTGTTAACCACTTGGCTACTTTTTATCAATTAGTTCCTTATAATTCATTTAGTAACCATCAGTTACTCGCTGTTTCAATATTCTGTTAGATGTGAAAAGCACAATAGTATTACAGACAATTTGTTAAGGACTTGGGACTGGATTACGACATTCGCTATTTTTGAGAACCATTGACAACGAAAGACAAGTTCCTGTGCTTAAGGGTATGACTTGTGATGTTTCAGACACTGGCTGCGAGCTGACCAGCGAGAGCATGCCGTTGCAGAGCGCGCTGACGGCCGCTGTGCAGACGTCGGTGGGCGTGACGGAGATCTCCCTAGCGTCGAATACATCGGCGAAAACTAATAACGAGCAAGTGGCGCAGCTATAGAGCCGCTCTTCGCGGCCCATCGTTCGCGTTTCCGAACTCGAAGCGGTGTCCTGGCCAACAGCCAACCGATAAGACCCGAGGGACAGCCGGGAGCAACGCTGAACAGTGAACGCGAATTCGTGCTAATAAAAGAGGGGGATGTGCTCTGACAAGTGCTTGGGAAAACGTCGTGCGCCGAAGGGATCAACTTAAACGGCCAAGCTACTTCTGGTTCTCCCTTCAGTGCACGGCTAGCTCATGATTCTCAACGAGTGATCCTGAGTTTCGTTCCTGGGGATCGTGGTTGAGGACGCCAAACAAAAAGACACCAAAGAAAACAGGTTATGTAAATACGCTTAGATTATCGTTTAATTAATCGTCGTGCACAAGGTGCAGTACAAGGTGTAATCGAATTAGCTAGGTAAACTTTGGTATCGTATTCTACTTTTTCTAAGGATGGAGAAAGGTTGTATAAACATAGGTCTAGAAACAGTTCCTTCTTGTGATATTAACACTTACTTTTATGACGGAGTACATCGAGTAAGAATGCTTCAAATTTACTTAACCCTCTTGTTACTACTTCATCGTATGATGCAAATTCATTTTTATTGATCTTCATTCAAGTCCTCCAATTTAGAATATAACGAATTATAAACGAATACATGCCAGAGTAATAAAATTTTTAAAAATTGTTTAATAATACAGTTTTGTCATCGCGTTCAGCGACGGGTGGCTATAGTCGCCGTTAAAATATAGCGAGCGCTCGATGTTGTGTGACCATGGTCACCTTTAGCAACGAAAGGGTTAAAAAAAATGATTTCCTTCTAAATCAATACACGCTCTCCTGATCTATTTGATATTTTCTCAAATGCGTCCATTTTCCATCCTCAGGAAGAGCAGAATACGATACCAAGGTTCTCACTTATTTCGGTTACACCCTGCATATCGGACATTGGTATCGAGGAGAAAATACGGAGGACACTTTGTACCCGCGTTGCCTATTATTCGAATTATAATACGACACTGATCGTATCGTCTTCGTTCGTTCATTATACCCGGTAACATATATCGAGGAGATCACTCGTATCGCGATCGCTGTTGTCGTTATTGTTACTGTTAAAACGGTTATCCTCGTGAATTATATATGAACGGTATACATACATAATTACACAGAAAGAGAGAGAGAGAGACATACACACGTGCATATACATAGATATAATACACACGCGAGCTGCTGGCACGGGCCTCTGTTGCCTACTGGGTCGGTCGTCTGTCGCGAATGTTAAGGCGTTACGCGTGTACACAAATCAACGATCCATTATTCTTTCGTACTCGTGGAAACGTTGACGTGTATTGTCACGGTTAAAACAGCCCTTCTGTCAAATTTCTTTTATCCTTAATTGTACTTTATAACGAGAATTATTCATCGCGCGAAGTTACCTACTTGTTGCTCATTTTCTACGTTCAGCTGTCTCCGCGTTAAAATGCATATGGAAATGATCGAACAGATTTAACAATATGTAAATGGCGGAAGGAATGGTGGATCCGCGCATATTCGGCACGTCTAATAAACTCAACCGAAATGCCGTCACCGATAAATAGGGGAAATTCGTTGGAAAAATTTCATCGAACAGCGCCACGAACAAATGAATTTTACAATGTTTGTATCGTTTATTGGCTTAACGAGCCGGCTAATTGATGCGATTAAAGCGGCGCGCGTCGACGATTCAAATTCGATTACGATTAATAATGACGCGACCGAACAAGAGTTTTCTCTCTGCTATATTAGAGGCTACGCTAAATCGCACAGGGGTTGCAGAACGGTGGG
>NW_017100397.1:343230-365566 GCF_001263275.1 Habropoda laboriosa | reverse complement strand
TATTATTATTGTTGTTATTCTTATATGTTACAGTTGAAACCCAAATCCCGTCAAAAATCCGATCTTCCTGGTCAATACTAATTTAAATAAATCTCTTTCGTCAATGCTTAGTTTCGACTAGTTAATTCTGGGATTAACCGTGTTCTATTGGTTGAAACTATTTGTTACTGAAAAGAAAGTATTCAAAGCACTTCAAGCATTTTTTGATACTACCGTGAAGCGTTTGCAAACGAAAGGTTTTATCTCGAATAAAAGACATTGTGAATGTTTATGAATTTATTTAGTTATGTTAGCACAGCTTAAAAAAACGAACACAGGATAGGCTATTAACCAAAATGTATTATTTAATACAAGCGGTGACTAAGGTACTCGGGTGTGCGTCTCGCTCGACGGCTGTAACGAGAGTGGCCTCTGCGCGTCCTATCCTACGTTGCTTCGAAAAACCGTTGGAGCCCCCCCGTTCGACTTTCCGGGGAAAGGGCTTAGTTCATGGCACCCTCAGGTACCCGCGCACTTTCTCTTCCCTGGCGACAAAGTCCAGGCCACCACTTCGCCGCCGAAATCTCGCATTCCTTACAGTTATTTATTTCATGTGGCCAGTACGACGCCGGTGGAGTGCATAGGGCTAGGTTAACGTATTTACCGGTTTTGACTAGTCGAAATCAACTACAGTGGCACATATTGACTGAAACGGGTCGGTTGAAACTTTTTCCAAGGTCAGATGTGTTTTCGTTCGAACGTGGCAAGGATGGCGCTCGCTGTTCGCGCAAAAAACATCGAGCTCGAAAGCGACATCTTTGCGAAATAAAGGGAAACCTTTGTAACTGGAAATGTCTCGAGAATATATGCCATGTTCTAACAAATAAAATACACAATAAATTTATTTATTATTCTTATATTACAGTTGTTACTAGCTTTCTTTAGTTACGACTAGTTTCGCTAATTAGTTTTGACTAATTGGGTCGGATATTGACGAATTTCGGCATCTGACTGCAACGTGTATATGTTATTAGACAGAGTT
Source organism: Habropoda laboriosa (assembly GCF_001263275.1). Taxonomy (NCBI): domain Eukaryota; kingdom Metazoa; phylum Arthropoda; class Insecta; order Hymenoptera; family Apidae; genus Habropoda; species Habropoda laboriosa. Next base: position 364,545 of record NW_017100397.1, on the reverse strand, counting down.
GTACACACCGAATCTATTCGCTGCGCGAAATCTCACGTGAAAAATTATTTATTTCACTTTACAAATCCGAAAGTGGCGCTATCCACTTGGAACGAACTGTAAAGGAATGTTTGTTACGAACCAGTATATTACGCGGCCACGAACGGAATCCGAAATTTCTAACGTAAATTGTATAATTTATCAAGTTCACCGGTTTCCGTGTATAACATCGTTCGTATCGTCCACCCGATAGATCGTTATTATTTTTAGCGTGTAATCAATATCTTTATCCAGTTGAGAGTTTCAAAGGTTTATTTCTGTTGTTTCCGACGAAAAATACGGAATTACCAGCAGTCAATAAAAAAAAAAAAGGGAGAGAAAAAGGATCGTAAAAGAAGTGCAATTCGATAGTTTGACACTTTAGAAGCGATAACTGGAGCACTAGGAGTGAGAGGAAGGAACGATGACAGATAGGGGGAGGGGGAGGGGAGGGAGGGGGGAAGGTATGGAGGAAAATTGTTGAAACTAGGCCGACTACTGTACGCGACACACGCGCGCAAATTCAATGTACACTTCTTCCATGAATGGTAGACAATAAATAAATCGCTTTAACGCGAACTTCAACCTGGCTCGACCAATATCAAGATTTACACTCGACTGGTTCGATTAACGACTAACCTCGGTTCAACTGGCGTTTTATTTTTTTGAAGATTGCAATTCCAAAAATGAAAAACTCGAGATATCGGGCAGAAAAGTCGAAACGTAGAAGGGATAGATCGTTGCAACATTGACGAATGTTACGTTTTGAAATTGTAATCTTCGACGATTCTAAATACGAATGACGCAATGGTGGTTGTTACGAGCGTGTGAACATTCTGTCGTTGTTGTGATGAAGAGTGTAATACAGGCGTATACACGATGGAGAACGAGTATACTTCGAGGCGAAGCCATTAAACACGAAGCATCGTACAAAAAGATAACTTTGTATCTTTTATTATAACACCGAGCATTGAAATAGATTTGCCCCGTCAAAAGGAACTCTTGCATTTTGTTATTCACCTAACCTATGTATATAGAACCCAACTCCTCCTTTCCATTTCAACGCTAAAGAAAAATTATATTCCCATTGCGAAAATAAACTAAGGATATTTATAAAAAAAAAAACGAATAAATCTTCTTCCAATAGGAGCGGAAGCTAATTAAATATATGACCTATTCAAATTAACGAATTAGCGTTGGGCCTGACGCGAACTACACCTACGGTACGCGGCTAACGGTCGCGCGAGACTTCGCCTAAAATCTCTCGAGCCAGTCGACGCATCACCGTCACAAGATGTACAAAGGATTGATTCTGCATGAGAAAATAATTTCAACCTTTAACTTATTTCTGCGCTTAGAATCATCTTCTATGTTCGACGAAATAATTTTAGTTCCCTTCGCTACGAATAGATTCGATGACGTCACGTTCGCTTCATGACTTATGGAATTGTAACCTGATTTTAGCGACCGATAAATTAGCAGCGCGACCAGAATAAAATTATCTAGCCGCTTTCAGCTCCACGTCCTGTATAACCGATTACACTTGTCTGTTCCTGGAGGCTGCTGGTTTTAATATTCTCCAAGATAACGGAGAAGTAATGCAGCCAACCGTGTTCGCGTCTCACCATTGAGAAACGCGTTAGTAATAGAAAAATCATTAGGGAAGAATGGCGCTGCACGTGCACGTCTAATTGGATTCCAATTTACTGGCAGACGGTAATCATATCCATCGAAGAAAATTGAATTTCATCGGCGTGTTCAGTATCATTTAATGTGTCGCTAAATTGGAACGCTTGTCTGATAACTTCTATGAGAAAAGACCATTACGTCACCTTTCTTAATTTTTTCCTGGATAAATAATAAGTGAAACGACGTTTTATCACGAGCTAACTTATTTCCTACACTTACGTATATCCTATTGTACATACAGTTAAAAAATAAACAAGATTTATTCACCCAGAAACCGTAGCTGTAAGCACAAAGAATCACAGCAAAACTTCACCTCTTGCATTCGACATTTACACGCGAACCACTATTATATACGCAAGGTTAGTTTTACATTCGAGCGCATCTTAATACCGGGTGACCCGCGCGAGAATATTCATGACCCGTATATTCGTCGCGGAGTCCAATTTTTTCCAGCAAGCAAGGGAAGAACGAAAATATTTCCCGAGGTCGTCGAAATAGAATGTGACACAATGTGCCCGATATTCGATTCCGTACGAACGTGACTATCGTCGAATAACAGCACAGAACACAAGAAGCACGTGCATCATGGGTCAAGCGGTTATATTTAAAAGTAATCGTTATCTTTCACTGGCTCTTTCATTAGTATGGAGATCCGATGTGCATTAAATTTGAATGCTATTTAATCCGTGTCAAAGCTCAGAATAAACCTTCTTCGATAACCGACCGATTACAAACTTTTCGGCCAACGGAAGCGGTGTTGCAACTTTCAACGAACGAACGTCAGAGAAATGCAATCGGATACGATCATCCGTCAATCGTGAAATACACTTATTATTCACCAGTGTCACTCACACATTTCACAACTCACCGCGGCTACGCTACAAATATATATTTCGATAACACTTAATGAGAATGAGATAACAGAGCACTTGCTTAAAAGTTGCTACTCTGCACGATCATCCACAATCTCTTGCTTTTTCGGGGAATTGTGTCATTCTTCTGAAAAGATATTCGAGTTGGCGAGGATTCTTAACAATGGCCCTAACCTGCAGACTCACAGCCTTAACACTTCTGGTAAGAGAACACTGTTTATATAGAACGATAGTTTTCCAAATTAGCGATCGTGCCTCGTAGAAATCATGGCGACCGTCATCGTATAATTTCGACTGTTGTCGGTAATCTTCGGCAGCGTGTTTACAATTCTGACACTAACCGTGTTGGTTACTCGGGGGAACGTTTATCGTGTTTAATATCGAACAGAGACAAACGGGTGAGAACGTGTATGCAAAGGTCACAGTAAACTACAAATATTCCCTGTTCCGTGTCGTTTGATGCGTGTAATTGACGCGACGCGAATCGGCTAGCAGCCTTGTTATGTGTCCTTTCTATCGGGCTTGTTTAACTTCTGCATACAGTGGCGATATGTTCTGCTACGGAACGCCTCTTACGATGCACATTCGATTCTGTGGTCTCGCACGAATTATACGACAGAGAACTACTAAACTAATAAACGCGTACCCGTGATGCAATAAATGAAATTAACACGCGACCTGCTCGACCGATCAAAGTTGCTGAAAGTGTCCACGTTGTACCAGAATGCAAGGTACAAAATTGATAGGGAATTACGAAAGGCTTGAAGTTTGATTTCTGTTCGTTGCGAATCGAGTGTGATGTCGTCGTATGATATTAGCAACTATGAAGGTTTGCAAGTGTGAGAATTGCCTTGATTGCATGATTTAAAGAAAAGTACGTCACGTGATTGAGAGACGTTTCCTGCCAAATGGGGTAATTGTGACGATGAATAATTTGTTGTTTAAACATTTGCAATACGTATTTTCCCATTTATCGATGATTTTTTAATATCATATATACGCCGCGATAATTTTTTGTATCTATAAACGTCGAAAAACGCGATAAATCTCATAATTGGTTAATTACTTACCGGTTGGGGTACTCTCCTTATCAGCTCCATTAAGATTAGTGTCTATCTTGAGGTCTGAGAACAAATTACCGATGAACAGCCGACTTAATTGAGACACTGGCTTAAATTATTCAAAGAGAATTCTAACCACTTTACACTTTATTACTTTGTTATTCACTTTTGACTAGTTAATCGCACAATTATTTACATAAACTCTACCGCGTCTAACGTACCCGCATAAGTCAAAATTTGAACTAAAGATGTCTGCTAATACGTCACACAAATATCGAACGATACATATCAATAGAAATTGAATCGATCGATAATCGGTTTCCATTGCTACGCGGCAAATTTGAAATGAAACACGGTATTCTTTGCAGTTCTATCATTCGATATGCAATTTCCCCGTTCCGCAGCTTCAAATATACGATTTAAAATAAATGATACAGGTGAACGCTCAGACACGAGTAAGGATTTCCAAGTTATTGCTGACGAATATACAAAGAAATCCATGTTTATTTAGGGTAGGAATGTACGCGATCAAAAATGTCGATTTTTCTACATAAGCTGCTTTCGATACGGAACTGTCGTTCCCTTCAAACTATCGGATATCGGAGAAGGAATTCGAGACGTCACGATAAAAGAATGGTAAGCAAAACAATGAATTTAACCGTCGTACCCGCGAAACCTTCACAATTACCGATCATTTCCCCTTACCACCTCCACCACCACCATCAGACTATCTTTCCCCAAGAATACATCATTTGAAAAAAAAAAAGAGATTGCTTCCCGCTGATGGTACATTACCTAACACCGACACACATCTATCTGCCGGTAGATGACAGTGTATTGCTGTCCTAAATGTACGATAAACGCAACTGAACTGTACTTGACGCATTCGAATGCATAGGTACGTGAAACCAGGCGACCGGGTGTCTCAATTCGATAACATTTGCGAGGTCCAAAGCGACAAAGCGTCTGTGACGATTACCAGCCGTTACGACGGATTAATTAAAGCCTTGCACTACAAGGTGGATGAGGTGGCTCTGATAGGAGAATCATTGCTGGAGATCGAACTAGATGGCGATAATGGGAACGGACGAGACGAAAAGATCTCTGACAACCAACAACAGCAGCAGACGACAAAGACTGAGAGTAGACAGAGTGGCGACAGCGAGGAGAAAAAACACGTAGGACAACATGGGTTAGAAGACAAGGCGATGGCTACGCCAGCGGTTAGAAGAATAGCCATGGAGAACAATATTAACTTAAAGGACGTCGTTTCCACGGGCAAAGGTGGCCGAGTGCTTAAGGAGGATATATTGGCTCACTTGGGAAAAATTTCTCCCAGTTCCGCGGGAAAAAGGGTCGAAGAAAAACCAACAGCTAATGTGACGGTGGTCCCGATAAAAGGCTATAGCAAGCATATGTGGAAAACGATGACGCAGTCTCTGGTAAGTTAGATTTTCTACTACTTACAGGGGAATATCGTGGAAAGCGGAAAGTTCTAAGGAAATACATTTTGTTATTTTCTTCGTATGGACTTCACATTATACTTGTCTTTTCTACAGTCTATTCTATATGCTTTAAGTCTAGCTTATTTTTAAATTATTCTAATCGAGCTTACCTTAACTCCTTCGAGATTCTTCTTTCTTCACTTTCTACACATTCTTTATTTCAACGTAGAAAATAAAAATATACATTTCAATCGAGTTCCCTATATACGTATATATTGTTATTAAACAATCATTTTCCACGGAAATGAAATGTTACGATAACGTCGTAACGCTACCGCGATATTAATAAACCGGTGGTCGGGATTAAAACGCAAACCACGCGTAAATTGCAAAATTAACGGAATTTCGGCTATCGCGTGACCCACGTGGTGGAGTGCTGCTGAATAAACTGCCGGTTAATCGTTCTAAAACAATACGTGACGAGGACGCGAGTTAATGATGCGACGAATAAACTGGTTTACTGATTAAACGACACGACAACGGTTTCGAGAGCAAGCAGCCGAGGGAAAGAAACAAAAAGTTTGTAATTTGATAACGGTAACAAGATCGAGTGTCAGGCCGAAATCCCGTGCATCATGGCGGTTTGAAACGGGAGACAAGCAGTGGCGGACACGATAATAGAAGTGCGTCGTCTAAAAGTGACGTTGACACACGCGATTGATAGCGATCGATCGAATCCGGTGCACTCGGCCGAAATTCCCGTTTCAACGTTGACAGATGAAACATGGTTAAAGTGTTTCGGAAAATACGGTCATTTTAATCGTCTCCTCGCTCCTCTACCACCCCCACCTCTTATCTTGAACGTTCAAATATGATGTGTATACGTAACTCTGTGTGTACTGACTTCGTTAATTGCATATCACCGAATAAACGTGTAATTAAACGCGACTGTGGCTGAAAAATGTACGAAAACCTCGACGTGTTTACAGAGCATACCGCACTTCATATACAGCGACGAGTGTAACGTGAACAGATTGATGGATTACCGGAACGAAGTAAAGGACTCGCTGAAAGAGCAAGGCGTCTCTTTGAGCTTGATGCCGTTCTTCGTAAAAGCGGCGTCTAGAGCCTTGGAAAAAGTGCCTCAGATAAATTCCTGGTTGGATGAGGAAAATCAGGCACTGCAGGTTCACGAGAACCATAATATTGGTATTGCTATGGACACTCCTGATGGTTTAGTCGTACCGAATATTAAAAATGTTCAGAAATTGAATATTCTGGAAATCGCGAGGGAATTGAACCGGCTTCAAGAACTCGGAAAGAAGTCTGCGATATCGCTGAACGATTTATCGAATACAACGTTCTCGTTATCCAACATCGGTATCGTAAGTTTAAAAACTAATTTACCATGAGAGCTTTCTAATCGTTACGTTTGTTAATCGTTACGGGATTGAATTGAATTTAGAAAGTACTTTCTGTCAAATTCAATTTAAATTTAAATTTAATGCTAATTTAATTTAGATTCAAATGAAAACGGTCTATTTCATTATTTAGTCCGTTTCGAACGTTCGATTTACACTTATCAATATCGATTTGTCGGTCACATGACATCGATGCGTCGTTTGAAATATTTTTAACCGCCATTTACAGATTGGTGGCACGTATACGAAACCTGTGATTTTACCTCCGCAAATCGCGATCGGTGCTTTTGGCAAAGTGCAAAAATTACCGCGATTCGATGACAAAGGAAACGTAATAGCAGCGAGCATAATTTCAATCAGCTGGGCAGCTGATCACCGAGTAGTGGATGGCGTCACTATGGCAAAATATTCGAATCTGTGGAAGTACTACGTCGAAAATCCTACGTTCTTACTGATAGGAGCATGAAAGTGGCATATTTCAAAGATGTTTCGGTGAGCATGATTTTCCAATGGGAATATTTTTTATACGTAATAATTTCTACAATCGAGTATCTTCGCAATTGTATTTAAATTTCGGAGTAATCAATATGTACAGTGTAATAAAATTTTAAAAACATTTTGTACGTAAATATTAATTTATTTATTGCTGCACAAACAACTAGGATTTTTTAAGAAAGGTAAAATATCTTTTTCTAACATATTCAAAGTGTTACAACTGTATGGTAGTTATTATATGGTGACCAGTCAAACTGTGAGCATTTTTGTACATTTAATCTATCATACATTGTCATACAAATTGTTTAAGTAGGTGTTCCAAAATATATGTTAAGGAAGTGGTTGTACTGATTAATTTTCTCTTTCTTATGGTTCCTCTTTTTATACATAAAACATCGTTTTATGAAATCATTGAAATTATGCATTAATATTATTAAAACAAAAGAAAGTTAATAAAAAAAAGATCAATTGAAATAAAGATTTGAATAATGAGTACGACCACTTGTTCATTTATATATTTGTAATTTTTTATTTGTACAGTTTAATGTATCGCATTTTCAATCACACATTTCCCGTACAATACAATCAATACATTCCCTTAAATGCCACTTAAATATTTGCTCAAAAAGTAGTCAGTCTGTTTAATAGTTAGAGTAGTAGAAAAGATTGTATATGCATTCCTTATGGTCCAAAGTTTTTTTTAAGTTTTGATAATCAAAATATCAATTTCTCCTGTAAAACATTCTAATTGAGTATTTGAGCATAACAGAATATTTTTAACGAGACGTTTTGATCCTGCTAAAGAGACATGAATACACATGCAAAATCCTGTTTGTACACATACTATGAAAAAACACATTCAAAGAGTATTTGTTGAAACATAAATGCATACAATAAATATATCATTCCTTTCCATCATAGCTCTTATAGGTAAAAACTGATATTTAAAAAGAAAACCTACACAAAATAATTATTAATAGAAATACAGACGTCACTAGATGAAAGTACAATCCACCCTCAATTATACTTCTTACTTTCCAATATGACTAGGTATGCAGATTATTACTGGTAATGTAGTTAGTCCAAAAAGTTTAAATACCAAGCTGCTTTCTTATAATAGAACTACATGTACTCATAAAAAATAATCAAAACATATATATATATACACATATATAACTTTCACTAAGAATACTTTATAATTGAGTATATATAGTCATCTAAAATTACTTTCACAAAATACATAAATGAGAATAAAAAATAATCTGTTCTTTTTCATTTTCTCAGCATTACTTCTAAAATATATCAAAATTCTACGTATTTTCCATAGAAGGTGCGATTCTTATTCATGAAGGAAATCTTTCTGAAAATATAACACTTTTTTCCGTTACAATTCTCAATTCTGGAAGTTCTAAACTTCACCGTAGCTTTAAACAATACATCAGAGAAATTCGAAGGTCAGTTAGTTGTAGAATAGAACAATTCATTACGTTTGAATTCATGTTCAACTCGCGCGCGCGCGTACGTACGTACATTTCCCATTGTAAAGCTACCATGTAACTGTAACATCGAAAACGACATTTTTGAAAGACCTCTTGCTTCTCTAAAAAGAAAAAATATGTAAAACACAAGTAATACGTATGAAATGCATAAAAAAGCGTATCTTCTAAATATGTCGCTACAGTATAGTGAGACTAATTAAAACTGTAACAGAGAATGTGTATAGAAAAAAAAATGAAATGCATAGATAAAGAGAATGTGCAATAGTAATTGTTCTGTATGCGAGGTAAAATGAAGTGCGATATTGTTATCTTGTTGTAAAAGTTCTGGGATACAAATAGTGTACTGGTTGTTATAACTCATATCTTGACATGAACAGTTCACTTGTGCTATACATCATCATACAACCTCTCTAAAACATTTATCTCACAGTTCTACTCCATTTACATGAATAACTTTCATCTTTTTCTTCTTTTTTTTTTTTGCGATATAACTTCGCTAACATAGAAAAGTAGTGAGTTTTATCTTACGATTTCGGCAATCGGTTGTGCCGTATTATAATAACTGCTGTTAAAAAACAGTTTCTACAAGGTACATACATCTTGTTCCTTTAGTATAGAATGAATCGAATATAATAATTCACAACCATAACAATAAAGATCTACTTTTATCAAACACTTAACAGTTTACACTGTGATAAAAAGATCGTTAGTGTACACGATAAAACAAACATATCACGAATCAATGGCAAGCAAACAAAAAATTGTAAAAAGTTGTTTAAATAAAATAATATACTTTCGATAAAATAATTTTTCACTGAGATAATCGATAAAGAAAAAAAAAAAACGATTCTAAAACGTTGCAAGTAAAATTACGGCACATAGAAGAATATCTCTTTTTCTTTTTGTTCTAACAAGATTCTCACAGATGTGTTTTTAACATAAAATGTACCGTTAAAAGAGAAGTATCAATCGTAAACGACACAAGCAAATAATAGTCATGGAACTCTTTGTGCTTTTCAACATCTATACACATTAGGATAAATTTGTAGAAAAACCATTTCTACATATACAAAATACTTCACACAATATTATATATATATAGTAATATTTTTTTTGTTTCTTTATGTATACGATTAATAAATAGTATATTGTTTTCTGGCACATTTGTCAGCTCTTTGCAAAGAGAACGAGTGAGTTGACACAAATTACAGCTAACACCATAAAAGCAACACAAATATATATGCAGCTTTTTATGGAGTTAGAAATTCGGAAAGAATCTTATCAATTCTATATTAATCGTTCGCTAAATAGTTCACTACCTTACCTACTTACATGGGCAAATAATACGAATGAGCTGTGGATTGGCCCATCAGAAGAAAGTTTCTCTCTTAAACATAATTTTTTTCCTGTACATCACATTTCAAACTTTTTTCTTTCTCTTTTACTCATGGTAAATGATGCAGGGAAACGCGTTCCTAATCTATACGGTATAACCTACGAAACAAATTCTTCCCTCAAATTTTATACTATTTTTCATTGCTCAAAAAACCTCGGTTCGTAACCACTGGAAGTCAGAAATGTTTTCCTCGGGTAAGTTGCCCCCACTCCCACCTTTGGTAACGCTGTTTCAGTCGTACAATTCAGTCGCTCGATAGTATTGGAAAGAGTACGATTTACTACCGCGAAAACAAGCGTTTAGAACAAACAAAATCGAACTTCCGTGTTCTCGTGCATTTCATGTTGTGTGTGTGTGCGCGCGCGCGCGTATGTCAATGTTAATTAATAACGGATCTATGTATATACACTAAAAAAAACTTACGTGAGGTGTACTCAGTCTGATGTGCGTAACTTATTCGCGAAATACAAACGAAAAATATTTCTCTTTCAATTTAATGTCATTGATGGCGGCTGATCATCATGGATACCACAGCGCCAGTAGCTCGAAGGACAGCAACTGCATTGTTGTGGTCAGATTTAGTGAAGTCTATACCATCCACCTCCAAAATTTTGTCCCCTGGTCGAAGTGTTCCTTGCGCTGGACCGTCTGGGTTCACTTTAGTTACGATAATTCCCTAAAGTAATACAAGCTGTTAAAATGTAGAAAATTTACTAAACTTACTGTATTCGTTTTGAATGTGCAATATTTACGGTTTCCGCGCCCGCCACTCCACCGGCTATGCTAAAACCGAGACCTGGATTCTTTTTTACTTGAACAGGCAACTGAAAAAATAATAAAAATACTCTAAAATATATCAAATATATTATTATAATATTAATAAAGAAAAAGGAACATACTACGTTAGCATTTTTGTGGGGTCCAAACATCCATTTGAATCTTGGTTTCCTCTCTGCACTCAATGAATCATTCGGTCCAGCAACTTTATACTTGTCAATGTTAGAAATGGTCAGCTCGTTTGAAGATTTATTATTGGTTAAAATTGGTGTACTTCTACCAGAGTTAGCTTCATTTTTTATATTAACAGGACTGTTCATATTCGACGTTTCGTTAGACATAATTTTTGGGATAATTCCTTCAATATTCAAATTTCCAATTTGATTGGAATTAATCATATTCACTGATAAATTATCACACGAGGTATTGTGATTCGAAATGCTTCCGTTTAACACTTTTTTCGACCTGTCTGATAATTTAGCTTGCATGGAGAATGGACTTCGATATTTTTTTCCGGTTACCGGGGACGTTGGTATGCATGACGCATTCAATAGTTTTAAAGCTTCGTAATCTTCCACCGAAGAGTTTATACATTTATTCGATAGATCGCTACTCGAAATTGAATTTGTGCTGTCTAAATGTTTCGTTTTCAGAATGGGAATTCTGCTCGGTTTCAATGATCGATCCCCTTCGATAGATTGCTCCGGGTCGTTCGACTCTGTAGATATTTGCGTTTGATCAGCACTGGAAGAACTCGTTTTTCCATCGTTACTCGAAGCGTTTGTAACATCCGTATTATTGAGCGAAAATGTATCGTTGCACAAGCGTTCTTCTGCTTTATATAATTCCCCACACCCGTCATAATTTTGCATTTGTGTTTCTTGCGATGGCTTTGAACTTGATATGTTGATATCCGTTTGTGGAGGAGAGATTGTCGACGAGTCTGATTGAGCTGCTAGAATAAAATAAATATTAAAAAATTTGTACTTATATACTATTTTAAAAATATTAAAAAAATGATTTAATATAAATACATTGATTTAATTGTTGAAAAAATGCTGCCTTCTTTGAAAACGCAGCAGCAATATGATACGGTGGTGGAACTGGTGGAACTTCATTTACTTTTGGTGTTTGAATGTGCATTTGATCAGTGTTCTTAACACCCACGGTAATGGGTACAGTTTTAAAAGGTTCTATAAATTTCTCTGATTCCACAATTTTTGCTGTATTTGCCTTCGAATACTCATCTGGTTTCCAAGTGGAATTAACATAATCTGCTACCGTTGGAGTCTTAGAAAGGTACTCAGATGTTGGGTTACGAATATATTTTGCTTCTCGGATATCAGGACTCTTCTCTTTCGCGAGTACGGTTTTATTAGCTTCATCGGAAGATTCTTCTGAAACAGACTGCTCTGTTCCAACATCCGTAAGACTACTGTTCTTGTACGCTTTTGATGTGTGACGCTCGGTTGGTGAAAGTGACGAATGTGAACCCTAAGAAATAGAAATTTTTAATTATTCCATGTTTAATTCTTTAGTAGTAAGAGATTTAAAATACTGTCTCTATCAAATTTTGTATCGATTTTCGTATTTATTTGCTTTAGATTACTTCTTTATCTTTGAAGTTATCAATAATAGTTACTCTAATTAATTCTCTAATTAATACCTTATTAAACAAACTTTGTGAAAAACAGGTTCCAGATTTTGAGGTAAGGTCCAGAGTAGTTGTAGCAATAATAGCTTCTTTAATCATAGTCTCCTGTTCTAATTGCATCTGCAAGTTTCAATTGGCAATCTTCTTGTATTCTCGATGTTGATCATACAAAAGTACACAAAAAAAAATGCAACAAAAATATCCATGGCACTTGATATGATAAATCCAGTGCTACTTTCACTACAAATTTTTCAACTTCTTTTTTATACAATCAGTAACAAATTAAAATAAAAAATATTAACAGTGAATACCGAATCATACTTACTCGTTGATCATGTGCTGATTGATGATGTAAATTTCGGGCATGCCTTGCAAGGTTGCGCAGTTCTTTAGGGTAGGGAGTTGGTGCACGATGAAGTTGTCTAGGGATTTCAGATTCTACCTCAGCAGCAAAACATATTCTTTTTCCAGTACCAACGATCGAACTTGAAATTAATCCTACAGCCGGTGTTATCTCTGTATGTAACAAATACAGAAGTTTTTACATTAAAAGTTTCGAAATCTTTTAAAACAAGAATCGACCTATTTTAGACAACGTGTATACTTTCACTAACTTTTACATTACCATTTCATTCCTCATCTTCCTCCTCATTCTCCACTAGCAGCATTAATATGTCATGCATTATAGTTATTGAATTGTTATACTATCATAATTCATATGATAAATATATGATTCATATGATAATATATGAAAATACTTACGCTCTAATTCTTGCCGCGGCTTTTGTGGGAGCATAAAACAACTCAACACCATCATATCTTCTTCACAATTGAATTCCTGTTGTAGTGGTACCAATGGTTGACTTTGATTGTCGCTCAGCCATAATGCTTTTAGATTGCTCAAGTTCAGCATAGAAACAGGCAAAAATTTGATGCAATTGTTTACGAGATTCAGCACTCTTAAAGAGGATAGATGTCCCAATTCAGGCGGAACTCGAGTTAGATTGTTTGATCTCAATGAAAGCAATGATAATGCAGTGCAACTTCCAATCTCTGGTGGAAGGCATCTCAAATAGTTATTGTCTGCATTCAAACAGTGTAATTTTCGCAATAGTCCTATTGATGGTGGTAAATATTCAAGGAAGTTCTTAGTAACTATAAGCTCCTCTAAGTTTGACATCTGTCCAATGTCGTTTGGCAGTGCATTCAATTGATTGTCGTCAACTTTAAGAGTCACAATTGTATGTAGATAGCAAAGAGAATCTGGTAACTGGTAAATTTCATTTGATGAAAGATGCATGATTGAAATATCCCTCCAACCTTCTACTTCTGATGGAATAACATGAATTGCATTCACGGTACAATCAAAATGATTTAACCGATAAAGCTGGTTAATGTTGACTGGTATACGTCTGATATCATTACCATCTATCCACAATTCAGTGAGATTGATTAGATCCCCAACTACTTCAGGCTAAAAGAATGTAATTAATATTAATATATGTACAGACTAGTAAACAACCATTGTGACAAACATGAACTTACCAATTCAGTGAAATCATTATTACCAATATCAAGCCTTTGCAAATTTACTAAACGGCTCATACTCTTTGGCAATGTCATCATGTTATTCTCTCTAAGTTCTAATGTTCTCAAAGCTGAAAGTCTTCCAAAATTTGCTGGTAGATATTCTATATACGCATCATTTATATACAATTCTCTTAGTCCAACAATATGTGTAATAGCATCTGGGAAACGTTCAAATGGATTAACACTGATATCTATAGAACGAAGATTTTTGCATTCTTTTATACTGTCTGGTAGTTCTTTAATACCTAGAAAAATGAGTACAATAATTATTAAGACATTGCTTATAATCAAAACTTATTTAAAAAACAATCTTATATACATACTATTTTTACTGAGGTCTAAATATTCCAAGTTAATTAATGATGCTATGGCGGGTGGTAACATAGTGACTTCATTATCACTGAGAGAAAGTACACGTAATTCATGGCACTGAAACAGTGGCCTTGGAAGATCCTTTATCTGTAATAAAACACATAAGTAACATCCTTGAAAGTTAAGTGTATAGATGTATGTGAAAAACCAGTTATTATTTACTCTATTGGCATCAAGGTAGAGCTTTTCCAATGTCCTTTCATAAATGAACACATCAGGTGGTACATCAAAAAGATTACAGTGATTCAACTGTAACTCACAGATATCTTCTTCTTGTGCTCTCAAACACGCTGCACACTGCCACCAAGCACTACCCATTTCATGTGTAACTGTCAAAAAATACCTTCTTAAAGCTTATAATTCCTTTTAATAATACATATTTTATAGTTTTTAAATTACAATCTCACAATCAAATGAATTTTACAAAGCATCCAAAAATTCTTGCCATTACCTATAATACTTCACGAACGATTCTTCAAGATCATCGATAAATCTATGGCAAACAGCTAGATTCGTGAATAGTATGAGACTTGCTAAAGATTATTCCATGAAAATTTTGAAAAATCATTCGACTATCGGTGCGTCAATGTTCGGTTTTTTACGTGCCGGCTTTGTCAGAGTTATTTCTTGCCGCATCATCGCGAATACTACGATACGCGACGCACTTATCGGAATGTTCCTCTCTTAGACGGATCAGAATAATTCACAAAAGCGTAGTAATGCGCACATCAACACTGGCTGGATGTCAAGAGATGTAGGTTATTCGATATTTCTCTTTAAGGATTTCTTTCATGAATATATCTCACTGTTTATTCGCTACACATCCTATTCTTTCGTAATCCAAGTGGAATAACGATAGATCACAGTCCGACAAAGCGACAAAGAACGTTTTTTCGAAGTTACGGCAATTTGACACATTTGTGAGAATCAAACGAGCAAACGAGACTACTATTTATTGAAAAACCTTCAACGAAGCTAATGTTTCGTTCATAATCTCTCGATGTTTCTCATTGCACCTACGCTTGAACAATCGTTGATAAATTTTTATGTGACCAGTGTAGCATAGACAGACTTTCGTTGAAATTTATTAATATAAACGTAAAACGGTGATGAAAAACGAAAACTTGATGCAACAGATCGTTATTGAATGTCGCTCATCTGTGTAGTAGCCTGAATCAATTGTAGCGCGATTTTTATCATAAAAAATCAGAGCGAGTCCTAAATTTGCGATATTTGACGACATTTGCCGTAAGAACACGCCTTAACGAATGCAAAATCGACAGCAATGAGTGACGTTTTCAGTCGTACACGTGCGCAGAAGTTAATTAATGGATTAAACGTGATGAAGGTGGAAGACCGAACGTTGTGATGTGTTACGACAAGAATGAAACTCGTGGAATGTATCGATAGGGAAGAAAGTCGTGACATATCAAAGCGTTCGTTCTAATCAGGGTAGATCGCCGTAAAATAATTTATGAATGTAAGACCAAACTTTCGAGGGGAATCGAAACCGTAAACAATAGGAAAATGAACTCTGGAGAGTGTAAGGGCTGCGAGAACGAGGATATCGAGAATTCGGATGAAAGTGATAGACCGTCGGGCGAAAGATGGGCGCCCGTCGGCGCGAATGATGGTGATAATGATTTTGCAGACGAATATAAATATGTCGATAACATAGAGAAGTGAGTACTTTGATATTTATGGATATAAAAGAAGCACTGTTTACTACTTGTTCAATCGTGTACATATCTAAAGAAATAACAGAGAAAAGTAATTTTGTAAATGTTTTTATCTTTTATTCATATTGTTCTATATTGTTTGTATATTGTGCTAGTTTGTCATATGATATGGAAAGATTAAAAGAGTTGGAAGAGGAACAAGAGATGCTCAATTCATCTCTTATAGCATTGACCACTCATTTTGCTCAGGTATTAAATTTATCAAAGATTACAGGTGGTAATTGTTGTAAAGTATTGTTTTAATCTTGAGAATGTGGATATCATAGGTTCAATTGCGTTTAAGACAAATTGTGGATGCACCTGCAAATGAGAAAGAAACATTGCTCAAAGAGTTAGAGGAGTTTGCATTTAGGGGAATACCAGATGTTCCAAATAATTTGTCACTTGATAGTAGATCAATTACTCCAACTTCTCCAATGTCCTGCAAGCAAAGCGTAAGCCATGTGAAAATTTACTGTGCTCCTGTTTCATTAATTTTTTAAAGTTATTTTTTATTTTTCATTTATTATTTCTTTCTTTTGTCATTTCTATCATTCCTATGTGTTTGGCTTATGTTTATATTCGCTTTGCTTGTAAAGTACATGCTTACAAATCTGATATATTTTTTTTTACTGATCTCAAATAATATTTATGTTGTATTGGAAAATAAATATTTTTATATAAGTTATTCATAGTATATACATTTATTAATCTCATGCCTCCTAAGTATTTACATATTAACAAAAAAAAAAAAAATTGTTAAGTGGCTTTGCATATATAATCAACAGATATCTGGAGTAATAAATGATGTTGATGTTGAATCTAAAATGGCATTACAAAGAACAAAACAGAAAGAACTGATATGCCAATTAAAATCTCAGTTAGAAGATCTAGAAAAATATGCCTATGAAACTGGTGATGCAGATTTACCACAGAGCATGATATTAGAGAGGCAGAGTATTATAATTAGTAAGTTTCTTAAAATAAGTATTCTCCTGTGAAATCTAGGTTGACATCATTGTTTTTTCAGACCATCTGAAAGAAAAATTAAATTTCAATGTTGATGATCTTTGTAAATTACCAGTTGATGACTTAAGATGGCAAGTAGATTATGCTATAAGTCAGGTAAATTATTTTGTCTAACAGAATGAATTACTAAACAACTAGTGATGCAAAAATTAAAGAGAATTATAAATCAATTTAACAAAAATCATTTCCAGATTGTTAGTCCTTTAAAAATGAAGGAACAATTAGTATCACAGTTGAAAACCCAAATCACGGATTTAGAACGTTTTATAAATTACCTTCAAGGAGAAGTTAGTGCAGAGACATTGGCATGCACCTGTGCATGCCCAGTACACACTAGTGGCTCAGCTGGTTCCAGTTCATATGCTAAACAATCGTTTAATAGAAAAACAGAGGAAGAAAATAGAACTAAAACCCTTAACACAGTTAAAAAGGTCGTTGCTCTGTTGCACATGTTCCTAGTGTCTCAATTAGGATGCGGTAGTGACCGAGTTCGAAGAAACTTTAAGAAAAATTCTGTATATAATTGGCGTGACTTGAGAACCAGATTAGATATCGCGGTCGAACACGTTATAGAGACCATTGCCGAAATCGAGCGTCTGCCTGAAGAAGACGATATCGCTAACGAGAACGATTACGCCTCGGATTCTGATTCTATGTCCCATTGCAATGCCAGAGTGACATCCGCTGTAAGGAAGCATCTAGCCACTTCCATACGTGACTTAATACAACACGGTTTAATGTCCGATGCGCGTTCCAATAGTGTAGTACCGTTCGTGGGATGTTTCCCCCAAAGAAACCCTTCTACTTCTAATTTAATGCATGCATGGGAGCTAGTACTGAAGTATTACGAAATTAAAAACGGCCACCGTTACAATTCTAGTCCAGCGCAGAAATTGTCTCAAAGTTTTAATCTTGATCTAGCAGGTGGAAGAATTGTATCCTCCAAACAGGTACCCATCATATGTTTAGTAATATTTTCTTTGTTTATCGTTGAATTTTCTTTCTTAAGGGTACACAAATTTTCAGAGCTTATTAACCACAATTGGGAATATCATTGCTTCACACAATCCATACAAAAGGAGTTATGATTCTCATTTCAAAGCATTCATATGCGCATCCTTAAAGTGAGTAAATGTTCTTGTAGATGGTTTTGCTGATAAGGGGAATTAAATGAAATTCACATATGTCTTATTATAGTGCTAACAAACTCGTTGCTTGGTTAAAACTTATTTTACAATGTCAGTATCTTCTTGAGAATCACTATGCGTCGTGGAGCTATGTTGTAAAAACAGGTAATTAAAATATCAATGTGTAAAATACTAATTTAATTAGGATAGACTTTACTCCATTATTATTGTTGCAAGCAGGTTTCCAAGATGCATTTCACACCCTCGATCGTCTTACTAGCTACAAATTCGATCTACCAGTCGATCTGGCAGTAAGGCAATTTCAGAATATAAAAGACGCGTTTTGATTGCGGAGTACGTCAACGTTCACGCTCATAAGAGGATGTAGGTAGTCACTTTTAGCGAGCAAAACACGAAATACCAGATACTGCAATCACGTAAATGACAGACAGTATATTTTAACTTTATATTAACATTACAATAGTATACCACTCTTTTTTATAATTTCAAAGTATTATTTGGCGAAAGACATTCCTATCTCATTTCCTGAGCGTTCGTTATTGAAAAATTATTACGACGCACTAATGTAGCTGTAATGATTTAAGAAGTCAATATTTTGGAGCTGAATTCTCAGGACTTGGGTTTTTGATTATATTATTTTGAGAACAAACGTTATTGTTGTACGAGGAGTACAGTACTGTTGTACAGTTGTAAAGTACAGCACAGGTAATAATACAACGCTGCCTGACACAATATGGACTGAAATATATTATCTAGTTATTATTTGAGGTACGTCTTCGGATATTGTGCACGTTCTCGGTAAATTGATAAATTCGAGATACTAGAATTTTCATTTACACCGTTTAAAAAAGTAATCTCGTAACACTGAATCAGATTTATAAAATTGGGAGAACGTGATTTTCACTGTGATTAAAATTAAGATTTTAATACTGAATTTTATCACAAAGGTAAAAGAAGTAAAATATTACTTCGTGTTAGGAATTAATCTTTACCAAAAATAACCAAAGAGTAAACCAAAGAGTAAACCAAAGTTATTTTTTAGTATTTCATAATTGAAGTAAGTGAATTCCTCTAGTTTTTAATTTTTAGTGTCACATTCACATGTTGCAGTTGATAGATGTATAATTTCGTGGTAACATATCATTGAAGCAGCAATTAAATTAAATGACATGTATCGATGTAAACGCGTATGTAAACTTCGATGTTGCAATACATTGTCAATATTTTATCTCTGTTGCGTTTTATAAGATTTTATAATTAATTTTGTATAGTGAAAATGTTGAGTTATCTCGTGTACGATAAACAGAGCATTTTATCCTCTTTTGTCGTACAGTTAGTCAAAAAGATTTCCATAAAGCCTCACGTTCTTCTATACAGCTACAGGTATAGATCTCACAGGTACTTTTTTCCAATAAATACTGTTCCTAATTTTATGAACATTTCTCCATAAGAACATATAAACTTCAAAACATGCATATTGTTAGAACACATGTATTATTTTCATAGTTGGCAGTTTGCTAGACGGATACGCAGGTATATGCAACTACTGTATCGCCTATATAAGATAATCTCACGTGTAAGGTAGCTTTAAGGACATCAACTGTATTATACAATATAAATATCTGCTTTTTATATAAATAACGATGATTTGACATTAGTTTATTGAGAAAAATATGCGGAAATATATTTATGGAGCAATGTACTTGGTTTTATGATTTCTGAATGTCCTGATACCTAATCGTTTAGATTTAAAAAAACATGACGGAATATATGAAATTGGTTGTTTATTCCTTGTAAAAGTTGTACATCAGTAAAAGTTTCATAGCAGTTTTTTTTTCTTCAACATGTTCGTAGTATTTCATTGATAATTCCTCGATATTCGTAGTATATAAGGTACGCAATTTTTTTTTGTTAGCTCTTCAGTTAAACATGATCCTTTGTAGTAAAAGTAAAGACGCAACTTTCCATTTATTTTTTCCACGTTCTGTGAATATTTTTCACTAAAGATTTAAAACAGAGTATCGAGGAATCTCGATGTTCTTACAGATTAGATTAGTTTGTTGTACATAAAATTCAGAATAGAGTCTACATTGTCAATAACACATTTCGAACTCAACGAAGTATATAATACCAGAAGTTTTTCTTGGTCGAGGGTGATACGCATCGTGATGTATCGCCGCAATATCATATTATCACGTACAACTCTACTTATACAGGATACAAATACACAGATGTAAGAGCACAGACTTGGTAAAAGTTCCATTTTTTTTCTCTTTTTTGTTCACAATATAAAAGTCGTGTATAAAAAGGTTTGTGGAAGAGCATTTGAACATTGCATTCACACTTTTGTTTCTTGCATATATCATATTGTATCTTTTAATGCTCAACCGAAAATCAGACTGAAACATAAGACTTCTATGCACTTAATAGCAGAGAAATCAACTGGACGATGACATTCATTAGTTATACATATCTATGTACTTAAGCATAGGATACAACATTCACAAATGAATATGCTCTTTTGTAACATATACAGATCGTTGTGAAAAATACTGATGAGTGACACATTTATTGGAATGCAAATGCGGTGACAAAGAATAGCGATAAATAGCTCTACACTATTCGAGAGAGAGAGAGAGAGAGAGAGAGAGAGAGACTAAATTATATCACAAAAAGTTGGAGTAAAAGTAAAAAGTACAATTGTTAGAAAAGTTTGAATTGAATTTCGATCGATTCGAGAGAAATATTTTCGCGTTCGACGACATTGTACGCCTATAGAACAAATAATTTCTTAAAAATTAATTCTATGTTACAAGTAAAACATTCATTTAAATATCGTTTACAGCACAATAATGATTTTACTTTCAAACCTTATGTATAACAGTTGCACAGTATACACTCACTTAATGTTTTTTTCTTTTTTACTGTAACATTCGTCATAATAGCTTTTAATGATATTATTTTTCGTATATTAAATAGGCTATGTTTTTGGTACAGCAACGATCTAACATCTAACAATTAAGGACAGTTTACATATAACGTTGCTAAATATAAACCCATTTTATTTTTTATAGCCAAATCGTTCACATAGTTATATAAATTCAGTATTATCTGTCTTAGGCTTTAGCAAA
>NW_017100397.1:298917-342963 GCF_001263275.1 Habropoda laboriosa | reverse complement strand
GAAAGTTCGTCTGTTTTCCATAACATAATGTATGCCTCTTAAGATATTTCCACTTTGAAGAAGTAAAGGAATATCATAAATACATCCGTTAATACGTATAATTCCACATATAAATATGTATGCATACAGTTATGATCAGGTCAACTAGTACAACTGAACATATTTTCCTTTAATCTTGTATAAAAAAGTATCAGAAAAAACCTGGAGTAAAAGATAAAGAAATGCTTTTCATATTCACCAATAATAAAATAATTTCAGTCTAAGAAATGCATTATCAGTCTTAGTACTTTTAATTATAGAAATAACAAGCATTAAAAATGTATATAAATGCGTTTTTAATTATGGAAACGGAAAACGATACAAAAAATTCACTATCTTTATTGCTTAGAAGTAATTGAGATTTCTTTTCGTTTTTATGTGTGTAACATTAAATAAATATCTATAAGCATCATTGTTATGTTTGTGTAAGGAAATTTCATGAGATCCTTTAAAAAGAACAACAGCAATACTGTATCCTTTTGTAAGCATATCTCTATTTTTTTCTCTATTTTTCTGCAAGTATAAACAAGCTAATAGTTAATATTTATAGCGACACGCAAATTAATCTATTATTTGCTTTGCACATTGAGTTTTGGATCCTTATTACTTATATAATAAACATTCTATTATTATAATACTACCACTGAAATCTTTGTATCGTTATGTTTCATCCCTTAGCATTAAATTGTTTGGACTGTTATGTATATGTAGTCTTTCTTTTTCATGGCAGTTAGTAACATGTTATATTGTAAAATTCGTTGACGGAATGCGTGAAAAATCACAATAGACAGAACGTAAATGCAAGGTCGAGATTCCTATGTACGGGAAATCGCGTTGAAACACTCATACAGTATCTTAATTACATTGTCTGTGTTGTCCATACATACCAGTCTTCGATTCTTTAGTCACGAAATAAGTTTAAATAAATTATGAATAAATATAAGTTCTCAGTGATTTTGGAATCTAGAAGAGCATCGTGACAACCATTTTAAACACCATTCAAATTCAATAATAGCAAACATGATTGAAAAACAATTTAGAATTTCTAATTTTAATAAAAAAAGATCAATTTAATAGAATATTTACAAGAATTCTATGTAGGCCAAACAAAAAAATCTTTTTTTCTCAATTCATTAATTTCATTTGATACATTCATACTTCTGAACATAATGGCCGCCAATATTGTGTCTCTATTAACACGTTTCTCATAAATATTTCGATCAATTCGTTTATAATAAGGCTACTTAACAAACATAACAAAGGTAGTTGTCTGTAACATGTAGGTATAATTCACCGCTCACTTACCTTTACCTTTGCATAAGTATCACCTAATTCGTAATTGTATGAATAACTGAACCCCCACCCCCTAATCCTTCCATGGATAAATTATTATCAGACTCACACGAGAATACGCAATGGTACACTATCCGACTTATTCTCTGCTTCCAAATTGTTTTTTATAGTATCCAGAGTATTATAAATCGTTCTGAAAGTGGGTCTATCCGACGGTCTTCTGTTCCAACAGAGTTTCATCAGATCGTATACCGCTAGCGGAGTGTTTTCTGGACACTGAAGCACGTTGCCCTCTTTAATATATTTTACAACCTCCTCGTGTGTCATTCCGTAATAAGGCTGAAGCGCAAAACTAAATATCTCCCATAAGCACACCGCGAAAGCCCATACGTCGGTCTCGACTGTGTACTTATTGTACAATATACTTTCTAGAGGCATCCATCTAACTGGAATGGCGTCTTGTTCGTCACCTTTGTAATAGTCTTGCAGATAGATCTTCTGCGACAAACCAAAGTCCGCTATTTTCACGATCATTTGGTCGTTGATCAAACAATTTCTCGTCGCGAGATCTCGATGAACGAATTTCCTATCCGACAGGTATACCATTCCTGACGCTACTTGGAGAGCTATGTTAATTAAATCCATGTGCGACAGACGCGAGTCCGTGAAGTGTTCGTCCTTTTCTAAACTTCGAATGATATAATTCCCCGGCGAACATGATCGTAGAAATTCGTTCAGATCACCACGACCCATGTACTCGAAGAGGAGACACATTGGTCGACCTAAAGCACACACACCTAATAGTTTAACGATGTTTGGGTGATCAAATTCGGCAAGGAGGCATGCTTCTCGTTCAAAGTCCTTAAGCAGATCTTCTGACGCTTCCTCTTTTAACATTTTTACAGCGACATTGGTGAATTCTTCACCAGGGACGAGACCAGGCGCTTTTGCTTGAAATACTCGACCAAAAGCGCCCTGTCCCAAGTCCCGAACGTAAATGATATTGTTCCTCGGAAATTCAAGCTTTTCCAATTTTGGATTCAGCTGTGCGCTCGTTTTGTGGTAAGCGTCGTTGCTTGGTAGTTTGTCCAAATCAATACTAACACACTGGAAGTTATATTAAACATTAAGATATGTACCGTTATTATTACTTCAGTTATTGATAGTGAGACGATTGTAAAGACCAGACTCGGTAATATATTTCTGGACGTTACACGGGCATTAAATTATGGTACTTTTGGTACAAGTATCCTTAATATACCTGATTATCTGTGGGGTTATTATATCCTTGATGTCGCTTGTGAAGTCTGTGACTTAAAATAATGGATAATAGAATTCCAGTTATAATTACAAATCCTAATGAAGACAATATTAATATAAACATTGGAGTAAATAGAGTATCCATTACTAAGTCTTTTGGGTCAACCTCCAGTACTTTACTTGTTACATTATCTGTATTAGAAATTGAAAAATATAATGACTATATAATTATTTATCTACTGTATAAATTATAGAATGCATACCGCATATAGGAATATCACAATGTTGCCATCGTATATTAGTATCCATGGTGAAACACCATGGCATTGGTTCATCTCCACCTGCATTTCTACAATAATTTTCTCCATAACGA
Organism: Habropoda laboriosa; assembly: GCF_001263275.1. NCBI lineage: Eukaryota > Metazoa > Arthropoda > Insecta > Hymenoptera > Apidae > Habropoda > Habropoda laboriosa. The sequence goes on along the minus strand of NW_017100397.1, from coordinate 339,998 downwards.
ATCTGAGGGAAGACATCTGGTGGTCTATCATGACTATGTGGTATTTGTGCATTCCATGACTGACAGTCCAAGCCTAATTTTGTCTTACTTACTTTACCCATGTAAAATCTACCATTTCCTCTGACACAGTCATCTGAAATGACTTATGATTAAAAAGTTGTAATAATATGATTATACATAAAGAATTTTAAATTTGTTTTACATGTAACAAGGTCTTCATTCATATCAGTCAAATGAATGTGAGAACAAGTCACTTTTCCCTTAACTACTTTTGGCAATGATTCACAATCAGGTAATGTAAAATGTCCCCTTGATCTGATGTAAATATCCCTCTGTTTATTATCTTCTATCATTGCCCAGTCATTAAAACAGAATTCAAGACGTACTGCCATACAATCTTCATAACATAATGGTAGACCAACTGAGTTGTGACATTGTGGAAAGGCATACATACATAGCATTTTCTAAAATGATAAATTATTTGTCCTATATTTTTCTGAACTTTCTTCATCTCTAAGTATCAATTACCTCTGCAGCTGAACGACATGGTTCAACAAGTCTTTGTATCAATTCCTCCCATAAATTAGTTGTAATACGTTCATTCAACCATCCTCCAGGATTGTCATTGGAATCATTGAACCATACTTTTCCAATTCCAGTTAAATATTTTTTACAAATCTGCCCATTATATGGTGCACAATAACCTTGTGATTCAGGTTCTATGAAGGTAAGAGGTACAAATTAAAAATGTTTTCTCACAGAGTTCACTATTCCTTTTATATGAAATACATACTGGTCTGTGCAGAACTGAAATGCAAAATGATTGCTACCAGAGAAACAATCCAGAACATCATTATTTACATATACAGCTTGAAAGAATGTCAAGAAAAAATATCACATGTTTAAAAAGAAAATTCGTCTACATGAGAGATACGCCGATCCCGGTGCTCATTTAATTTATACTAAACCGCATCAGATCCATAGTGTAAATTAAGTATTTTTTCATACATAATCGATTCTGATACTCCATTCTACACGCTATTAAACTTTTACGCTTTTCTCAGCGGTATTCAATAATCACCGAACGAATATTACAATTATTGATTGTAATTTTTTAAACTGTTTTCAATGGGGGCAGTACGATAATTTAACAAAAATAAAGTCAATGAACCGAGCTACAGCATTGAACACATAATTCGTAAAACAACTGCGATTAAACTGTCCGTAGAAAAGTCTTGTTTTTCTCTATCATGTGTGTAATTAACTGTTACGGCCAATTTCCCCCTTTATTTACAACATTGGTGCGATGAATAAATGGTAAATTTGCTCGTTTTGTAACGAACCTAAGTAGTTGCTAATCTAACAAAAATTTGGAACTAGGACAGCGTTTGCATTCGATAATCGAGAAAATTAAATGAATAATAATCACAATTAAAGTTGAAAATAATTATAAATTTCTAACATTCATAGTTAGAATAGGAATAACTCGTTTTAGGAACTTTTACTGATAATGTTGGTACAGAATGATTTAGAGTTAAAATGCGCGGGAACGATTCCGTTTCGTTACTTAAAATATATTATACGTTGTGAAAAGTTTGAGGTAGAAGTATGCAAGCTTTTTTGAAAACAGGTAAATTAGGAGGCCCTTCAGAAATTAAGAAGCCCTCTACTTCACGTACGAAAGAAGAACGTAACAAACCTTCACCACCATGGGTTGAGAAATAGTAAGCATTGACCAATGTAACCTAAATCACAACGATTCTTTATCTTATCGTGAACAACTTCTGATTATTTTATATCTATAGTCGTCCAAAAACTGTGGAAGACGTTGTTGAACAAGCAGAAGTAGTAGAAGTATTACGACAATGTTTAAAAGGTGGAGATTTTCCAAATCTATTATTTTACGGCCCACCTGGTACCGGTAAAACGAGTACCATATTAGCCGCAGCTAGACAATTATTCGGTAGCCTCTATAAAGAAAGAATATTGGAATTGAACGCTTCTGATGAAAGAGGTATCCAAGTTGTGAGGGATAAGATTAAATCCTTTGCACAACTTACAGCAGGTGGTATGAGAAATGAGTATGTTCATCGTCACATTGATTTTATAATATTATTTCAATGAATGCCAATGATGGTTAAGTAAAAGGTCTGAGAATTACATTGGAGTTGCATATATAGATTGTTTGGAGAATGTAGTTGTAATCAGGAGTTATAATGAAGTACTTTGGTAACTCTTATTGCCAACTAGAAAGCAATATGCTTTAGGCAGATTTGACAAAAGTATTATGAAGTTTTAATCTTTTGGTCCTGCATTAAGAGCAGACAAATATAAATGTTTATGTTCAATAATCTTGTGTGTTTCTCCAGTAACTTCTGTGATAAAGACACAATCTGAGGCATATCATGTATAACAAGTATAAATTAATTAAATAGGAATTTGTTGTAACAGTAGTGCCTTTTTTCAGTGGAAAAAGTTGTCCTCCATTTAAAATAATTATCTTGGATGAAGCAGATAGTATGACTAATGCAGCACAATCTGCACTTCGTCGTACTATGGAGAAACAATCTCACAGTACAAGGTTTTGTTTAATTTGCAATTATGTATCAAGGATTATAGAACCCTTGACTTCTCGTTGCACAAAATTTAGATTCAAGCCATTAGGAGAGGAAAAAATTATTGAAAGATTAGAGTACATATGCAATCAAGAGGACTTGAAGGCAAACAAGCCTGTTCTACTAAAAATTGTCGAAGCTTCGGGTGGCGACTTACGACGCGCCATCACGTGTTTGCAATCTATTACAACATTGAAAGGCAAAGACATTGAAATCACCACTGATGATGTTCTTGAAATCATTGGAGTAAAATATAATTTTTATCTTAAAGAGAAAAATGAATAGGAATGGTTCTTCTTTATTTTAAAAGAAATAATTTCAGATTGTTCCTGATAAATGGATAGATGAATTAATGGAAGTATGCAAGGCAAAAGATTACAGTAAGGCAGAGGCGTTTGTTGATCAATTCATGTTAGAAGCATATGCTTCATCTCAAGTAAGCTTCTTCATTTCATAAAAACCCCTTATTAAAATTGTTTGGTACATTAAATTTTTATAATTCTTGTAGGTCATTGAGCAGCTCAGTGAACGAATTATATATTCCAACGAATTAACAGATAAACAAAAAGCTTTAATTGCAGAGAAGCTCGGGGTAAGAACATGAATAAATGGTAAACTAAAAGTAGTACGTGTATTATATTTATTTTTTCCTAGGAATGCAATTACAGACTGTTAGATGGTGGAAGTGAATACATGCAGCTTATGAGTCTTTGTTGTGGTCTTATAAAAGCTTATGAATTAATATAATTGTTATTATAATTAATGTACATAATAGCATACTTTGTTAAAACAGTTTTATACAATAAATATTTATTTTTTTTACAAACTTCAACTCATTCTTGTCTCAAAATACTAAGTTGAACTAATTGCAAAGTGAAACAGCGTTAAAAATATCTTATTCCCTATAAGCTTAATGTTTCCCTAATACTCATTTGTTCTAGGAAATTTTGTGTTTCTACATCAAATTTCCTAGAAATAAATCACCATGCCTTATGGCAGATTTTTAATTAATACACACCTCTAAAGAATAATATAATCTGTATTAAAACAAAATTAAAAATAAACTGGTGACTTATGTGAAATCTAACGGGTTACAATATTTTCTAGGGAAGAACCGATTTCCAACATTTCCGAAATGAACTTCCACCGCGCACTCTGACGGCGGGCAGCGCGTGGCGACGCCACAATTTGAGAGCCACTGCGATCGGCGTGTAGGGGCGTCGTTGCTGCGTGCAATGTGTATCGTGTAGGCGTTGGCGAGGAGGAGACAAGTCGGGGATGTGTCCGTAAAAAACTTGCGGTTTCTGCGTACTCTGCCACACGTGCACTCTTGAAATCGTGTTCTGCGACCAACGAGGTCCCGACGAGTACTTCACGCGCGCCCGTATCGTTCGAAATCGTTTTACGAACGGGCCTAACAATTACGAGCCGAGGAAAAAAAAGTGCAGCCAGTGCTCGGTATTTTGTCGTTTCTTCCAAAGGCCACGTATCGTGCGTGTGTATCCAGGCCTCTTGTCACGAACGTTTGGGACGCGTAGCAAACCACACGAAGATAAGAAAGTCGTCGATTCGTTTACGAACGACGTATCACGGAAACGACGCCCGTACCAAGATGCCAGGACGTTTCCGTAGGGCCATTGAGACGGTTAGCGTTACTTGCGCGACTTAATTTCAACTCGATCCCGAAGAACATTAGAGCATAGCCTCGAAAAACGTACAAAAGTCTCTGCCGGGAGAGGAAAGAGTAAGAGAGAAAGAGAGAGAGACAGGGACAGACTGGACAGGGAGGGACCCGACAAGAAAGAAACTGACGAAGAGCGTGTGTGTATACGGGAGATGTTTGGAATTTCGAGACGAGATCCTGGTGCGGGAGGATTCGACTATCAGCGGCTACGATCGACCGTATTATCACACGCCGGATTCTTCACCGTATGAGACACAGCGGCACTCACCGGTCGTCAGTCTCTATCCCTCTGTGCCGTGTGAACGCGGCTGACTGTGTGTGTGCGTGTTTTTCCCGGCGAAGAAATCTCAACTCGCGGCGACGGCGGTGTCTGCTGGCATGAGATTTTATTGTCGCTCAGTCGACACGCTCTCGTGGAACTATCAACGCTGTATAATACGCGCCGTGCGGTCCGTGTGATTTTTTTTCCGTGCGTGAGTCAGAGTGGTGCCGTTCTCTTTCTCGTGCGAAACGACTGTTCGGTGACAAAGGATAATACACGCTTCAAGGTTCGTGGCTCTCTCGATGGTACTGGGCATCGTTGGGCGGTTGACACTGCGACTCGAACTACCTACGTAACCGTATATCCTCTCCTCACGGGATTCGCGTGCGTGAAACGAAGCGGTGGATGACACAGGACGCATATCGGCCGGCCGAGAGAACGAGTTCGTGGATTCGTCGCCGGTGTATCGCGTCAAATCCTCTTGGAATGTGACGAGCGACTCCCAGCGTGGAAAATATCGTAGAAAAGGTAAGTGATTTGAACGTGGCAGCGAGTTGGTCTGTCGACGTTGTGTCGACCATGGGATGCGAACTGTCATAGAAACGGCCGTTTAACGGGATTGCTTTCCTAACCTGTAAACGTGCTCGCGTAAAAATAGTATTGACGAGCGTGGTCGTAATAGTACGCGACCGTTTAAGAGTTAGTGAGCTTTTTTCTAAGAATAGTGCATTCTTTTTTACATAATCTGTATAACGATCTATGGCAATCGAGTACTTTCAATTTGTCCACCATTGCATCACACGAACTTCTTATCGATATTTATGGATTATGGTTCGATAACGTTATCGATTAACAGAGTCAATGATTCATTCGATGTACAAGCAGATCTCGATAATTGAATCCGAGTATTACACATTGTAAATTAGAATGATCGTAAAATCACAGGTTATGAACGATTAATCCAAAGTGTATCGATCGAGAATCGAAACCATTGACAGTGGCATCGCGGAATGAGCCTCGTAGCTATCATACAGACACTACTATCTATATAGCATTGTTCTTATCGAACTATTGGCTTTTGTAAAAATCCTAGCCGTAAATGACTGCGACAGGATCACACCGGCGGGCACTTGTTACTCGGTACAATGGCGTTTCTCGAGAGTAGGCGCGGGCTTTGTTTTTGTTTTGAAGCGTACGCGACACTCGGTGCCGCGCGTCCACTGCACACGCCTGCCAACGTAATTCAAAGTGGTGGTATTCAGGCGGCGTGATTTATGGCTCCTTTGAGGATACATGGAATAGAAGATTAAGGGAAATATACTACGTCGATATACGGGGGTAGCAAAAATATAAGGGAAAAGCTTGCTTTTGTCCATAGGGTACCTTATGTAATTTGCCAGAGTTGTAAGCCTGACATGGTTCTAAGTGAAGTAGTAATAGTTTATGAGGTATTTCGAGTTCACAAAGTACCAGTTGGGTGTCTTAATACCTACCATAACCTAAGAGTGTTACCTTACTAGGTTAAGTATCTTCATACTCTTTTGTTCGTACACGTAAAAGCAAATTAGAACATAATATAACCTAACATCGACAGTACTTATGCGCTGAATTAATCTATAAAATTCATACAACCACCAAGGTAATCAGCTAATAGTGCCATATTTAACCTGTCATTCCCGTAATTGCAACTAATCAATTTCGACTATCGACCTGGTACTCTCAATTTACAATCCCACGCACAATTTCTTTCATCTTGAAGTTGAAATTAATCCTTGTCCAAGATATCAAGCACAGTAGAAGAAGAAATAAAATTCACGAATAAAATAAAACGCTCGAGTTGAAACTACGCTAGCAAGAAAACTCATAACGATGGCTTTATAAAGCTGTTTCTGCCGACTGGCATCTCGCTCGTAGTCTCGCTCGACCGACATCCCCTGGTCGCTGTTTATATCCGGTTAGATAAGGGGCGAAGTTGCGCCGTTCCAGAGCACAGATACGTATACCAGCAGCCACGGCCAGACTACTTTTCGCCCTCCACCACCAGGAACAGCGATAACGGTTAATTACTCGGACGAAAGTAACAAACGATCCGGTTGCTCCTTTAATCTTATACACGTTCTATAACGAATAATCGAAGAGAGGGTGGTGGCGTGTTTTCTTGAAAAGCGAGCGTGCGGTCGAGCGTGTCTCTCTCCGCTTCTGGATTCATTGGTCACGGTAGCAAAACAGAATAATCTTTCAGCAACCACCAGCGACTCCGATAAACCGCAGGCCTGCAGTAGAACCGCCGATAGTTCTCGTTTCTATTTCCTCCCCCTCTCGAATAATGTAATGCAACAAGTTGCTTAAACGTCCAGCAACAATGCGGCCCGGCTCGCTAGTGTGGACCTTAGGGGCACGTGTTCGCCAGATTCCCAACTACTTTCTCTAACGAGTAATATTTCAACCGCGGGCAAGAAACTGTACGGAGTTTGGATTTATGGGCTGCGTGGCCTCCGACGGCCTCATGCAACATCCTAGCCCGCCTCTTCGAGCCAGAAAGTAGAAGAAGATTTGCTTTACGGACTACTGAGATTTGTGGGCCTGGGTTGTGTCCTTTTAGGAAAACCTGATGTTTTCCATCGGTATTGTCCGCAGAAGCGAAGGTCCACGAGGGTATGTGTGACAACGGGAGGGTGGGAAGCTTGCGTCTGGAAAGATCGACACTGACCATTCTCACACATATTATCCGAGATATAAATATCTTCGAATAACATGAAAAATATTGAAATTTCTTTGTTCATATTTGATTGGTCGGTCATAGTGCTAACTATCGCTTACTCACTGGACCGATGAAAAGTTTCCTTCGGTCAGCTGTGTGATCGGTAACCGCGGACCCGTTGCTCTAGATTGGAACAGGCTAGGGGGGGATGAAGTGAAAAGTATCCGACGATCGTTTCGCGGAATAACGTCCATTTAATTCGTAATCGAACGATCCGTGGTCGCGACAATGTTTTGAATCGCCGCGGTGCTGTTCCCCTTTTGGCCATTGAATAGATCTCCACACCCTCCCACAAAGATAGTCGTGTGTGTGTATGTGTATGTACATATATATATATATATTTAGCTTTTGACTGGCCCGTGATTGTTCGCCGCGGAAATGACGTTGTCAGTGTCACGCGTGTCTCGTCTCTCGTATCGTGACCGGCTAATCGAACCGGGTCTGATTTTTAAATCGATCAACGACTTATCAGCTTTGATCTCGGCGCGATAACGCTCGAATCGATGTGCTTTTCAGTGATGAAGAATTATTTGGTCACTGATCCCAACGTGCCGCGAATTCTCTTGCTTCCTGGAACGTACCAGGTAGTCGCGTTCTTTTACCGTGAGTCTGATTTCTGGGAACGCGAGTTTCGGGAGAAATGGGATTCGCTAAGGTTACGTGTACAGGGTGTTTCAAAAGAAAGCAACCGTAGCCTTTTATGGTATATCGAGTGTATTAAATTTTCTCGAATGTAATATCTCACGATGATGATTATGTTACTGAATGAAGTTTGTGGTTAGGTTAGTTGAGAAGTTTGAACTATATAGGGTGTTTCGAAAATATGTATCTCTAATATTCCACAAAAATCTTCACTCTTCGTACAATATTTCCGGAGGTGGACAAAGTTTAACGGGTGTAGGCCAGTTTGGAAATTGGACATGCATAGGGTGTCTCAAAAGAGAGTACACCCGTCCCTCGAATTACACGGTTTCGCTTTAACACGGTTAAAAAAAAAAAATTTATTTCGATTATGCATTTTTTTATGTATTTTGTTGTAACTCGACGACGGATTTAACCGTGAGAAATTAATGTTAGTGACTCGGATAGTGATGTTGTTCCACGAGCAAAGAAAAAACGAGTCCCAGCTTTCGAATGTTCTGACGAAGATTGGAGACCGTTTTCATTTTTTTTACCTCTTTATTTTTACATTATTTTTGTTTTTCTTAAAGAAAAGTTGTTTACGTTTATGCGTTTTTCCTTCTTGTAAATAAATAAATGAGTTGAAGACATAAAAATTTTACGTCTTTGAATGTACTAGAGTATCGGCTTCGTGACTTGGCATTCAGCGGAACCAATCTCCATTTTTCCATACAATCCTTGTCTCATTTTACACGGTTATTATGAACGTATCTACGAATTTTCTTTATATTCTTCGATTCGATTTACACGGCTTAAAATTTAGTTGCAAGCCTTCTTTTTTATATGCAAGCTCTGTCTCGTTTTACACGGTTTCGATTTGCACGATTTTGCGTGGAACGTATCTACCGTGCAATTCGAGGGATATGTGTATCTGTAAGTTCTTAACCTGTAAGACGAATGTCCCTCAAGTTTTTACGATAATTATTGCATCGTTAAATGAAGTTCACCTGTATTGGGTTAGTTAAAAAATTCGAAGTCTATAGGGTGTTTTAAATATATGTATCTCTAATGTTCCACAATGCAGTAATGTTTCTCACATTGTCGCTCTGGTCGGAACCGAATGGCGACAGTTTGGTTAGAGGAGACACGGTTTTCGAGGGTCGCAGCCCGCCTTTGAAAATCCAAGGATGAAACGAGGGTCGAGGCAACCGAGCGATTTAAATACCAGCGTTTTTATTTTTAATTTTTTCTGTATGAAAACCAGACCAAACACGATATAATTTGAACAACGTTTTTACTAATTAATACTTATTGAGTGATTAATTTCATTTTGTAATAATCGCTTTGAATGAATTACAAAAACGGACTGCTAGAAAAATACATGAAATATCTGTACACATTGTCCGTCGAATGCATAAGCTGTGCCTGGACAATTTGGAGGAAAACCCTCATTTGACGAGCAATATGAAAACACGGCCCACGTGACAGCGACAATGTGAAGGGAGGGACTAGGTTTCAGCGACAATGTGAAGGGAGGGACTAGGTTTCAGCGACAATGTGAAGGGAGGGGATTAGATCTCAGCGACAATACGAAGTAAGCGACTAGATTTTACCGACAACGCGAAGGGAAGAACTAGATTTTACCGACACTGTGAATGGGGGAAACTAGGTTTCGTGGACAATGTGGAGGCACGGGTTTCGCGGACAATGTTTTCCGGTATCACGTTTTTGTAATTTATCAGAAACTTGTAGCGAAGACATATTTTCATAAAAATGACATATTTCAGTTCGGCAAAATTTTTTCAACGTTTCTTTTTATTTTTCACAACTTTTCTGTCATGTATTTTTGAGCAAAATGACCATTGAATTCCTTGTGTCAGGAAATGTCCGTAGCCGAAAGTAGGGTGGACGCAAAATTATGTAAATGGTCCAAATTATGTCACGTTTGATCTCATTTTAAACGAATTTTCAGCTAGCAAAAAGTAAAGTTAAAGGAGTTATCGCATTACACACATCACATGCTTGACCGATTCCGGGAAAGATAACATAGGCGTAGCAATAACGCACGCCTGGGCGTAGGAGAAGTTAGGCGACAGTGTGAGAGACATTACTGCAATTCGATTCCGGCAGATGGACAGGAAATTTGTGGATCAGTTTGGAAATGGAAAATGCGCGAAATCTTTCTGAAACCGACAAGATAAAGGATAGATTCGACGAGAGTACAATTCATGGCAGAAAGTATAATAGATACAAGACGGTCGCAACGTCGTAACGAACGCTCGCAGGAGTCGCGGGCTTATCACTTTTATCTCTCGCGGGACCGTTTTGTTCGCTGCTATTCGATACGTGTTCCTCTCTCGTCCCTTCGCGAATCGATGAGCCGCACCGAACCTTATCTGCCCGAGAATTGCTTAACGAGAAAAGTCGAGGCGTGTATCGAACTAGGCCGATTAGGCCACGGCCATTACGATTGATAACCGGCGGATAATTGCCGCGGTTCTTTTATCGATTCGAACGCCGATTGGTCGAGTTCGTCGTACCTTCTCGGAACTCTCTTCTTCAAATACGAGTCACTGTGACTTATTTTTATGGTCTCTCTTTTTCTCTCTTTCTCGAAAGCCTTCGAAATTCGGAGAAATATTTTCAGAGAGATTTGTCATTGTATGACGAATCGAGAATCGATATGCAAAATGACCTAACCTAATTTAATATTGACAGATGGATACCATTATCTTTTGCCGACATATCGAAACATCTATACAGGGTGTCTTGTTTCAATTGAACATCGAGATGATATTGAAAGTAAAAGAAAAAATTACTGAGGGAAGTTTATACGGTTTGAAGACGTGCATCTAACGATGCTAAAAATAGTCCGCCCAAAGTCATCTTGCACGAAGGTCACTCCAAGGTCATCGACATTTTTTACCGTTTAAGGTCACTTCACAGTTAGAATGTCGCAGCTCTGTAAATAGATCTCAGAGTTATAACGTCATTGGGGAGGACTTTCTTTTCCTGAAACTGTACAGGGTGTTTCAGATATAGGTGACTGTAACAAAAATATATTTATTCAAACGGTAAAGAAGGTCTACGACAAAAGGCCTCGTGCCTTTTTCGGGGCTCCCTTTTCCCTGGGAAAGTCCCAGGAAGTGGGGGCGCGGGCCTGCATTGCCGAGGCAATACTCTTGTCCTGGAGGATGAAGGAACTCGGAGATGTTTGGAAAAACATCTCTCGATTCTTCGCCTCCAGGGCCATTAAGTAGCCCCTTTTCCCTGGGAAAGTCCCAGGAAGTGGGGGCGCGGGCCTGCATTGCCGAGGCAATACTCTTGTCCTGGAGGATGAAGGAACTCGGAGATGTTTGGAAAAACATCTCTCGATTCTTCGCCTCCAGGGCCAAGAGTCTCGCCAGGTCTAAGTTCGTGGACCCCCCGTGCCGGTCGCCACAGTGACCAAACTTTAGTGTCGTATTCTACTTTCTTCGAGGAAGGAAGAAGGTCATCCAGTGGAATTCCGATAATCCGGCACGCTCGGAACTTCGGAAATGTCGGATTATCAAATATGCCGGATTATTGGACCATATCTGTCTAATTTATTTATTTATTTATTTATACGGGAAATGGCCCATTAGTATAATACACGATAATAGTGACACAGTGAAGTAGGAATTTTATATAAAATAAATGTAACTAAAACTTAAGGTGATTCAAGTAGTTGAAGTCATTTAAGTGGCAAGCTAAGCAGTGATCGTTTAAGTAAATGAAGCGATACATGAGGTGGCATTATTAACATTAATAATCATTCGGTTGATACCAATATGGTATCCTAATACTGTGGTGTGGTATTAAACACGGAGAAAATCGCAAGTTCTTAATCTCATAGACGGGGCATTTAAACAACATTTTTCCAGAAGGGAGGGACAGTTTAAATGACCATTGAGTAATTTATAAACGAATAAGATGTCTTGCGATTTCCTTCTATGTTCGAGAGTGTTTAGATCTAAAAATGATAATATTGGTTCATAGGTATGACAAGTGATGGGGATAGGTCTCCCAATATGCCAGGCAGCTAGGCGAAGAAATCTATGCTGCACTCTTTCTATAGATATTATACATTTATTGAAATATGGTGCCCAAATAATACAACCATACTCTAAGATAGGTCTTATCAGTGTGCAGTAGAGTGTCCTTAGCGTCCTTGTCTGTCGGAAATACTTGGCAACTCTATAGATGAGACCCAATGATCTGTAGCTGCGAGCAATAATGTTCTTAATGTGTTCAATAAAAGTTAGTGCAGTCAGAATGAAAAAAATAATTTTTAAAATGACCGTAGTTAATAGAGTAACGTTCTCCCGATGAAAATGAGTCCAAACACGACATAAATCGGAGAAGTTTTAAAAGCACCCTTAACCTCTTGCCGTATAATAACGAGTCAGACTCGTGCCACAGATTTTGGTCAAAATCTGATAAAAACAGTTATACCAGTAACAAACGTGAATTTTAATTCCAATTTTCGATTTAATTTGTAAAACTGAAGATTGGCAAATTTCATTAATCTATAATACATTGGCTTTTCTTGCTTAATACTGTACTAAAACGGTAAATACAGTAAATTCTCTACAAGTGTCAGTCAGTTTGGATTCTACAAGTGTCAGTATAGATGGTTCTACACCTATGTTATCCTTGCTCGCTGTCAGTCAAGCGTGTAACGCTACACCACTCGGTTTGGATAAAGGGAATGTTGTTGAGGCCTTGTTCTGTATTTTAAAATAAATCCAGTAATAAATCTTGACTTTGAGTTGTCGAGGCGACGCGCTTAGTGGATGCCGGATATAACCGGCGCTAGTCGCGAAAGGGTTAACCCTTATAGTGCCGACCGAAAGAATTGTACCTAAGCGAAGAATACCGAACTAATTTGATGTAATTTGGAAAGGTTTGAGAAAAAAGTCATAAAAAAAAAAGAGTAAGAACGATATTTACAAAATTGAAAAAGGAACATATTAGCCTTATAGTGCCGACCGAAAGAATTGTACCTAAGCGAAGAATACCGAACTAATTTGATGTAATTTGGAAAGGTTTGAGAAAAAAGTCATAAAAAAAAAGAGTAAGAACGATATTTACAAAATTGAAAAAGGAACATATTACGAAATAAAGGGAGATTAAATTAATGCCAATTGTATTTCAATATTTGTTGAAAATCATACTAATGATACTTATTCAAAATCATTAGGAAAATTGCAAATATGAAGAATCATCGTTTGGTCGTAGTTTGATGCAGAACACGTAGTATAAAGCATAAATACTGCATTTTCAATTATTTGTAACAAAATTTCTAATATCAAAACACAAAACTAAATGATAATCCCATGATGCGCAGCAAGCGTCAGGAGGATTACATACCTGCTGCAAAACAAGTGATTCGTGTAGCTAGTATAACATCACTGAAATACAATTCAAATATTATTATAAACATTTAACACAAATAATTTATTCAGCATTGATGGCTACTAATCGAGTTATAATTTGGCCTTCGGTATTCATTTGAAGCAAGATGTATGCATTCAGTACCTTTCTTGAAAAAATTGAAAAAACTACTTTTTTCCAAAATTTGAGAGTTCTTCTCTCGTCCAAATAAGTATAAAGCATCGTATCCAATAGGTCGACACCTCCCATAAATTTATTGGACGAGAGAGGAACTCTCAAATTTTGGAAAAAAGTAGTTTTTTCAATTTCTTTTTATTTATTTATTCAACCATTTATAAGGTTTTATAAAATTATTTCGAGACAGAGTTCTGTTGCGATGCGAATAGTAAGGCGCCATCGCATACGCAACGATATATCGTTGTTGGGTACTGTAAGGATTAGGGGGTCTTCTAGTGTGACGGTCGTTTTTCTAGGCCTTTCTTGCTAATTTATTACAGAAGTACGGTAATAGTTATTAACATGAACTTTATTCTTATGTATTTACTTGTCCTTGAAGAATCATTACAAATTTTTTTGTTGAAAAATAATTAGATATGGCTGCTGTGGAACACGTCAAATAGGAGCATGAAAAAACGAAGTAGGTCCATGGTTGCCATGATTTGAGCTGTTCTGCTTATCAGAAGTAAAAAAGTCCAATTGATTCTTATTTAGTATGCATCTCGCTATGGTCGGCAGTAGAATAAAAGAAAAATATTGAAAATTAAAAAAATGGCGGCACTTTGAATACGAAGAATCGATTTTTTCGACTTTTTTTCGTCTTCCAGAGGCTCCAAAAATCAGAAAAATGTATATTTTGGCATAATTCTACTACCGACCATAGCCACACATGTTCTCAAGACACGTGCAAAATTTGAGTTCGATTGGTTCAGTAGTTTTTGCCAGATCGTGGCAACCATTTCAGAAAACATGGTTAGGTTTCATTGCAATTTACATTCTCCCTTGATGTGTCACACTAAACGAGCTATAACTTGGTTATTTCATCGAATACAACTATAAAACTTGAGGAGTACATTCTTAAAGAGCTGTACTTTCGATATATGCAAAAAAATAAAAATCGATTTTTTGAAACCGTCACATTTAAGGAGAGCAGAATACGATACCAAAGTTTCGCCACCTATTTCTGAACCACCTTGTATAAACTCCTTTTAGTAATTTTTTCTTACCTTCAACAGCGACGAAATTAATTTACACGTTCGATGACACACCCTGTATACATCGTTTATTTGCCAAGATTGCAAAAAACTTCGTCTCAATCGTAGTTTAACTCGTCCATTCCCGATATTCCACGGTACAAGTGCTTCTAGTTGGCAACGAAATAAAAGCAAGTGAATAGAGTGCTTGTTGGAAACGAGCTTCCGCCATCGATTGCCTCTAATCTGATTAACCATCACACAGATGCCACCGTAGGTTAAGAAATACCGCCATCTCGTGTCCACTGCACTCTGAGCACCTTCTTCTTCATCCTCGTCTTCTTCTTCTATGAAATAAAAGAACCGTCCATCGTCCGACCGTTTCATCCGATTACTCCACGAATTAAATCGCGATCGAACGCGTCACGAACACAGAACACGGTATATACGTACATAGAACGTGTCCAAGTAACTGTTTGTCCGCTAGTAATGACCAAGTGTATAATTTACGAAAAGAGCAGAGATCCGTTGGACGGGAGCATTCAGGTGAATAAAACCGGTAGTGGGTCCCCGGCGGGACTGGGGGCGGCAATGGAATTCCATAAATTCTTGAAGACGCCCCACCAGAAAGAATGGGCCATGATTACCGTGCGCCGTTCAACAACCGGGACAAAACGAGCCTCGTTATTGTTTCAAATCTCTACGCGCCAGTTTGCTGTGGTAAAATTGTATTTTATATGCGGTAAGCGGGCCATCCTCCCTTCTTCCTGCCTCTGTTACACTTGGATGTGAATCAAATATTCGTGCTTGGAATAGACTATAGCACAGTTTTTTTGTTCGACTTTTCGGATACTGTTTGGTTGGTCCGTAAGTTCGCGCGGTTTTCATTTCCTATTGAATGAAATTCGTAACTTTTGCCTGTCGGCTGTGCCGTGTACACGTCATTCGATAGCTTTTGTTTTCTTCTCTTGTGTAATTGTTAATTTCTTCATTCTCTGTTGACAATAAAAAGATCTTCGTTCGAAAACTATGGACTGTCGAGTTGACAAAAATGAGCAGTCATCCAAATGCGGTTCTAAAGCTGCTAACAAAAATTTCTCTTCAGGACTTTGGATCGGATAGCTGGTTTTTTCACTTCCTTCAGAATGCTGTAAATGGATTTTCCTGCTATAACGACGTGGAACTGCGAAAACGGCTGGAAGATTGGTTCGCGTCAAAATCGCGAAATTCTTCAAACGAGGAATCCAGAAACTATTAGAACGTTGGGAAGAAGTTGTGACTAATGGTGGAGAATATGTTAATCAATTCATGTTAAATACTTCGGAAAGAATTGAAGTTTTCTCATTCGGAAACACTGCACGAACTTTTATTTATGAATTAGTTTTCTAACATATTATAATGATTGAGAATTTAGTGGTACAGATTAGGTTAGGTCCATAGTATCCCTTGGCCAATCAGACTCTGATTGGCCAGTGTTTTTCGTTAATAATTCAAAAACGAAGCTTCAACCAACATTTTGGTAAAGGAAAAAGTTGTTCAGAGTCACCCCAGCAACACTCTATTTCCGGGTGTTACACTCTTTACGGGACACTCTGTATATATGTACATTGTTTGAAATTATTGCAAATACATTAGCATTATGTTGAAACGCATACTTTTTTCGTTCAAATACTAGAACTGTAATATTTTTGTTAAACATTATTGAAGAATTTCTCGACATTAATTATGTTCTAATATGTATATATAGCAAGAAACGTTCATGTAAATGTACGAAACAAATATTATTTTTACTAATTCGAGCAACAGAACCGTAACTTTCTATATCAATCCCTCCTCTTAAAACTAAGAAAATTAAATTTTCTGCCTGAAAATAAATTGCAGTTGAAGGGGTTAAAATATGAGAGAAAGATAAGTAATATTTTATAATAAAACAACTTTATTGACATTATGTTACTTTATTACCACTAAGATAAGTTGCAAATAACATTTTCTTAACCGATTGTACCTATTGTCAACCTACTCCATACTCTAAGTCTACCAACCTCGGCCATAGGGCTGGTTGACCAACTTGCAAGGTGTTAGAAAAACGTTAAGATACCTTAATTGTTATACCATTAAGTCAGCTTTAATAATTTAGTCAGGTAGTCAACCATATGTCTTACCAAATACAATAACTGCTGTAACGATATTTCGCTCGCATAATTTATCAAAAATCGAAAACTGAAAAACTGGCCTACCAGCCCCTATATGAATACAGGATGTTCCATTACAGTAAACATCTAAATTATTTCCACTGCTACTGAAAGTAAGTGTAAAAAAGGGTCCCTCGATGTCGACGATTATTTTTTATAATGCTACATTGTAGCCAACATCAAGACGAGTTCAACGAGCTATCACACCGTGGAATGACCTTTTAGATGACTTCTTTTAATCAGAAACTCCTTTAGTCATGTTTCTTTTACTTTGAATAACAGTAATTATAAGTGGGACACCCTGTGTGTATATGGTGCAAGTAGACAGGTACAGTTTTACTGATTCTAGAAGATGTAATAAAGAATTTGCATGTAGCTGATGGAAACGTAGGAATACTTTTTGTTCAGGCTGTATTGCATTAGATTTGAATTTTATTATACTTCTTTAATTCACGTAAATCCTCGAAAACGTACATTTACATTGTACAGGTACATACACTGCCGCTGAAAAGTATGAGGACACCCTATAAAACGGACTAACTTTTTTAAATTGGGCCAAACGACTTGAGTTTTTTTTTTTTTGAGAAGTTAGAAAATTTTTTTTGAAAAAACTGCAATTAGTCGGAATCGTGAAGAAAAAGGTCGCTGTTTACAACTTTTTTATCTACGCTTGTGATGAAAATTTATTAAAACATACGTTTTGTAGATCTATGTCAATTACATACACTACCGGCCAAAAGTTTGGTATCACCTCCCACTTTTCATCAATATTAAATCTGCTGCTAATTTTTTACAGATCTGAAGTTTATCTCAATTCTACATTTATCAATTTATCTCATGTCAGTTGATTCGAACGACAAAAAATTCTCAAAGTCGCTGACTTTTTTCTGGAAATTTTTATGTAAATTGCCATGCTCGGTGATTCCAAACTTTTGGCCGGTAGTGTACGTGCTGAAAATTTCATCGTGATATCTAGTGAGATATCAAGTGATATCTAACAAGTTTGAAGAAAAAAATATCAGCCGAACAACAATAACGCTGAACTAAACATTTCACAGGAAATTCTTTCTGACAAACACTACCAACATGTCCTGTTCCCTTGCCACCCTCCTTAGTCACTTTTAATCCACCATTAAAGGAATAATGCTGATGTGAGCGCAGAGGATGGTGTCTTGATAAAATATAAAGTCTCCTCGAGCTGCAGGCCACATAGGAGGATATAATTGTATTTTAATGAGTCTACGTCTGGTTAATTTGAATTTAAGAGAGTCGTAAGTCGTTGGACGATGACCCTACCAGCAAACTTTCCCATTCCAGCAACCCCCCGCTGAACTTCTGTCTATGTGGCTACTCCCAGAAGCATCCCCCTAGCTCTTGGGGATAGTCAGAGAGAGATCACTATCGTCGAATCTTCTCCACGCGACAGAGAGGAGTACCCAAAGGAATTGAAAGTGCCCCAGGAGGGCAGCTTGCATCCTGCTAGAGTCAGACGGAACGTTTATGCTAAAGAACCGGGTAAATTTTTGAGGGATGGCCTCGTCGTTTAGTAACGAGCGTATCTCGTGCTCGACCCCTGTGTCGTTTACCAGGGTCAGAAGCTTCTCTTTTTGTCCCTCTTCTTTTTTTTTTTTTTGAAAATTTTCATCTCCTTTATGGTGGATTCTAGTCTTTTATCAGAGCCTCTTCTTAAATTCTCCAGCTTTCGCGAAGGACTCTTCAAGCTTCTTGGAGGTTCTTTTAAGAAAATTCAGCAGCTTTTCGTTTCTGCCGTTTATTAGAAGCTTTTCCACATGTAAAAAGAATCTGATTTATCCGACTCAACAATTCCTCCCTCAAAGGGTTCACCAATTTCTCACACATTTCTTATCAGCATTTCCAGGATATTAGCAATCGAAAAATCTCTGGTCTCAAATTTAACAATTTCTCTTGCGAAAGACTCTCCAATCTTTCGGAAATTTCGAAATCTAGCGGAGAAGAAAGGCAAACGGAATAAATAAAAATTGAGAGCGTAGAGAGTAATCAGGGAACGTAGTTACGTCGAAATTAAAGGCACTGTCGTCCGTTTTTCGTGTCACTGGAACATCGTGTACCTCCCAATTGTCGTGTTTTTCCGCGGATCTAGAGCTCGCGTTTCGCCATGGAGGAGATGGGAAGAACGTTTCCGTGGAAAAGGAGCGGAAGGCGCGCGTTTCACGGCTATTCTTTCGCTCCCCTTGGCACCGACGAGCCCGTACGTCGGTAATTAGATCACATTCGCGGCCGGTGTACTTTTTAATGAAACCGCCCGTTCCGAATAACTCACGGTTACTTTTCTCTCTCTCTCTCTCTTCTCTTTCTCGTTTTTCTTCTGTTTCATACCACCTAGCCGCGTACTCTTTCCACGTTCGAGCGCCGGGAAAATCGCGAATAACCCGCTGGAAACGGCTTATTAACCGGGCGAAAGTCCAGCGTCAAGATCAATAATCGACTCTTCAGCTTCTAATCCCCACTCGGTCGATTAAGTGCACCGGATGGCGCGCCTCTTTCGATTAAAACCTTCGTGGAAGCTGTTATCTGGGGAAGAATCATCCTGGTTTTGCGTTGATTCAACTTGCCATTGTTTTCATAATTTGTCATTATTTGTGAAGGACATAGGTTGAAATCTAATTTTCATTGAAAATTGCCAATTTTTGGTTTTGTTAATAGTGGAGAAAAGTGGAATAGTGGAGGTTAATAGTGAAGGACATTTCGGAAAAACCAGAAAAAATCGTATCCTCGTTGTCACAGGTCCGTCTGTTCGGTCTAAAGTAGATCTAATTATTTTCGTCGCGTCGATGGGTTCGCTCGAGGAGGTTTGGAAAAACCAGAAAAAATCGTATCGTCAAAGGACAGTAGGGTTATTAGGCCCAGCTAACAGAATCCTTCCTCTCCCGTTACCCAGTAACCTGGAATTTGTTTAAAACAAATTCCACCTCCCTGACCATGTCCTCCCCACGACGCACCCTACATCCACCAATACCGAAAAAGACATCCATCCCACCATACATACCGACTGACGGATCATGGACGATCGTAGTTAACCCTTTGGCTACATTTCACGTATCGGAACGTCATGCATTTGTTTGGGCATAGTCGCACATGACGTTCTGATACCTCGTTGAAACTGAGACGAGATTTAACTAGTTCATTCTGGTTTATTTCGAAGTAACGCGTATCTGTTGCAACAGAACAAATAATTTCAGTATTTTGGTGAACCTTGTTTGAGATACACAACCCCATAATGGCAGAAATAGAGAATATATTTTATCAAAGTGATAGCGACAGTTTTAATGAAAGTAGCGATCTTGAACAATCTGACGAAGAATTTTTTAATGATCCTTTAAGCGATAAAGGGGAATTTCGTTGGATGAATGGATTTGGGAAGAATTCATCAGAGTTTATTTGTTTTAAGAGTATTTTGTAATACTAACTGCCTAAAGTTATTTCAATATTATGTAGGAGTATATATAATGAATAATACGAAATAAATTAATTCTCGCATAAAATCTACTGCTTTTACTTGCCCAAAAAATTAAATGTGCTCCAAGTGCCAAAAAATTTTCAAATAAATGTGTACCCAAAGGGTTAACCCTTTGCAATCGAGCGGCGACTGAGAAGCGACGTTAAATAATCGTCACTTGGTGAACAATTAATCAAGACAGAGAGCAGATCTATAGATCTCCGTAAATTTGTTCACCGCAGTGAAATAGAGAATGCACGGGAATATTTAAATAAAATAGTATAGTTTATTTGTAGGTTAGTTTGAAAAAATTCAAAGATCCGATTTGCAAGCTTTCTTACAGCAAAATGACCTCCGAGTGCAAATGGTTAATAAAGGTGGCGACACAGACGGGAAAGACACATTACAACACAAAAATCGCACAACGAAACTACCCTCTAATACGATATCTCGAATCAGTCTTTGTAAACTCAGTCTTGATCAAATAAAATTCTCGAAAGCATCGAATCTTAATTAGAACCACCAGAAGTGATGAATTTCTGAATTGGGCAGCAAACCCGCACCGTCGCATGGTGTGCAAGCGAGATTTACGACCTCGCGAAATTCTTACCGAAAGAATTGCGGTCAACGGAAAGCTGCAATCATGGTGACCTTTAAAACTTTGTGTATAAAAACAATTATTGTAACATGTGTCCCCCTTGAAATCGTGCAACTTTTGCTACGTACACTATTTCGTACAGCGAATAGCTTACGAGCAATTTCAGGTCGTCAAGTTAGGTGAAACACTCTGTACCGTTTCAGACTCCTTTTAAAGATAATACTTATTTTTTTGTTGACCTGAACCTTAATAAACGAACGTTACTAATAAAATTGCATTTTATTTCATCAGAAAATGAAATATTTCGCTGATAGGCCACTGTTATTTCTTAGGAACAACTTACCCCACGATGGGGTAAGAAGATCCGCTTCGACGAGTTGCAAATAAATGACTCCCTATGAAAACCCAATTACAATATATTAAATGTAAGCTTAAAATCCTAAAGTACAGTAAATTTAACAATAAATAAGTTAATAGTGACGAGAATAACTACATCATTTCCCGGCCATTTTTGATGTTTCCTCAAAATCGCGGGACCCCCGGTCTCACCCCTACTTGTGTATCGATGCAATTTTTTCTTGCAAAGATTCGTCCCGGAATTTCTGGAATTTTCCCCGTGCCTCTTTTGTACAGAGCACAGGTATATATCCGCGACACAACTAATTCGAATTTTTTCCTCCGTCGCGTTCTTTGACGTGCACGCTCCATTTCTCAGGAGCATATTGGTCGTCCCGTATCAGTTTCCTTTTCGTTGCGGCATTCATCGGCCGTCCCACATGCCGTGTGCATATATTTCTCTCAGGAGAGTAGCTCTACTTTGAGGAATTTCTACCGGTTTGAATCAGTTTTTCCGTCTCTCGCTTGGAAAAATCAAATCTCAGTTCCTGCGTACGCAATCCTGTACCATTGCACATTTTTACAGGCTTGGAGCGTAATCTGGAAATAATTTCAAATACCAAGTCTGTTCGACGTACTCGTGTACGAAGTATTCGACACAATCCGAAATTCACACGCTACGAATATTCGAGTTGCCAGAATTATTCGAATACCTTGGACTATTCGATGGTGAAATTCGAATTCTACTGGTATTCGAGTATTTACAGTGTACGAAATATTCAGCACAATCTTTAAGCACTTGGAATATTTGCATTTACCGAATAAAGAATTCGTATTCGAGATTGTCCGAATTATTCGAATAGTTGGACTATTCGAAGTTTTACAGCCCTAGTTAGAGCAGTGCAGAGGTGGTTGACAAAGTTTGAAACTAAAGATGCACCTTCGAAGTCGTGGAAGACTCCGTTTTTCATTGAAAATTGTTCCAGTATGTTAAGTAAAGGGCATAAAAAACAACAGAATTTCAACCTTTTAATTTGTTTTTTTTTTTTTTACTATTAAACGTTCTTATTTCGCGGATAAGTCATCGCGCGGACCGCTGATTCCAAATGCGCGGCTGCAGAACTTAAACTAGGCGTCTCGAGGCAACGTAACGCACCATGCTAATTAGACGCTTCAAATTTACAACGCAGACGAGTGGCTGAACTACTTTCTTTTCCTTTCTTCCTCTCGAAGAGCCCGAAAAAATGGCCGCTCGGCTCGCCTTCGTTCGATCTGGCTGAGAAACTCGATTAAACGGCCCATACCCTTCTGATGGCGGGGATATTATTGGATCATTTTTTTTTTTTTTTTACGAAGAATATCAAAAGGGTAGTACTTTGTTATAGCGAACGAGATGTTGGAGAATTTTCTCGTGAAATTTGCAACGTGGACAAAGTGGAAGATGAAATGCGATCTCTCTCGAAGGAAAAGCTTGGAGAAAAATAGAATTGATCGCATTATTTTCGTGGAAAGAAGAATTAAAAAGAATTTCTCTGTTGCATTAATGGAAGATCTCAGAATTTCTCTTGGATAAAAGTGGAAATTCCGTGGAATCCAGGCTCCCGGTAATAGCGGAAGATCAGATTTGACGACCTCAAGAGAAAGCACACTATCCTCTTTCCTTTTTATACTTCCCTTTGTGTTGACAATGTCGCAGTGGAAAATAAAAGAAAAGTCTTCTGTGAAAGATTGGATAGTTCTACTTTGTAAGATAATAATAAAAGAAATACACGTATGGAATAAAACCAGTGTATCTCACCTCTATCGATTTACTTTTCCAGTAGTGATAACGTTTCACCTTTTCTTTTTATCTCCTTTATCTTATTTATCTTTGCATGAACTTCCTCGCTGCGCCACTATTTTAATCTCAGATTGTACATATATCTTGTTAACGAAGGACATGAGGTAGTTTCGCGAACTAAGGGCGAAAACAAGTTTGTCGCGACTCTTGGGAGCGCGCCGCAACAGAAATGCAATAAGGAGACTGCCTAGACCGGGGGAAAACTGATTTTCCAGCCTGCCAGTCTATAATTCCCTATCCCTATCTACAGGCTACCTCCGAAGAATACACTTTCTGCGTTTTTCTCCTCCTTCAGGGAATAGAAAAGAAGACGGAAGTGATTATTTCGTAAAAAATTTCTCGATCCAGGCTAGTAGGTTCTTTATGCCACACTCGACAAAATGGGCCTGTGGCAATAACAATGATAGGAGGAAGGATCTCTAAGTGCAGCAACGCGACTGTATACCTGCACTTGTGCATTTTTCAGTGGAATCTTGCATGTTTGATACAACGAAATCGCTTTTGCCATTTGAAATTCCTCCTCGAGGAGTTTGCTCGCTATAATGGGGAACAGTTTTCAAGACCTGACATCGCTACGACAGCGTTTTCGACGATAAGAAACGATTTTTCTCCGTGTGAAATTGCTTATTTCAGAATTGACTTTCGTTAGTAACTTTATGTAATTTATATTTTCACTCGTGCTGTATCGAAGTTACTTCACTGCTGAGCTTCCGTTCTTTTTTTGTCTGTTGAATTGTTCTCGTAATTGTTTAAGTGTTTTACGTAAGTAAATAGTACGATGTCTTTGAAGAAATTTGGAACACTTTTCCTATATGAATTGAAACTAAGCCTTAGTGAAATACAGCCTGAGAAAATATATGATATTCGTCGGTTTACTAGAAGAGTGGTACATCTGAAGAATCGTTAATTCTGAGATATATGGAACAAGTAACTCTAAAAGTGAGCTGTTTTTATCTGAAAGAGCGTTACTAAAATTACAAGTATACTATTTAACAAGAATAATATTACAATTGAAAATAGAGCTATTTATCGTAAGAGACTGTTTAACTCAATGGCCATTTTTAAGACATCCATCTGAAACTGTCTGTACACGTTCTCCAGATTTCAAACTCTTCCAATAAAACTCACAAGATTAATTCTTGAAATCCCTCCCGGAGAAAGAAGAATTCTGTCTTTTTATCTTTCGAGATTTCAATTTTAAACGCTTCGTTCATCCTCGATCGATAGCAGCTTCATTCGATTTCTGATCGTGATCATTTTTCCCTGCAGCTCTCTACTTATTGCACTCTGGCCCGGATAAATTGAATGAACGATGGAAGCTAATTTACCCACCTTACTTTCTCCTAACGCGATCTTTTTTTTTCCTTTTTCTTCTTATTTTTTTCCCCCTTCTTTTCAACGTCGAAGGAGAGATTTCGCTGTACGAAGTTTCCCGTGATTCTCGCGTAACGTCGAGGGATTTTGAAGCTCCTCTCTACTCTTTATATCCCGGTGAATTAATCGGGGCTGATTTATCACACGGTTGGCCTACGGCGGTAAATTAGCACCGCGATAAATTAGCAGCGTCGATGTTGCGTTGGTTCGTGCGAGCGACGCTGATTCGCGAGCCTGGAATTTGATGAAGCTGTAGCGGCGTCCGCGAAATTCGATCCAGCCATTGATTGGCCTGGGCGAACGATTCTCTTGCGTAATCTTTTGTTATCCTCGTTCTACACGTTGTACGTATTAACCTCTTCAAAGGAAAAATAATGTAATTTTTTACGTAGCTGTATTTGTTTCATTTCAAATCGGTAGCAGTTGACACTGGAATAACCTAATCATTCAAAATGACGAATTTCAGATTTTTTACCTTAAGGGGGTCTTCTAGTGTGACGGCCGTTTTTTGCTAATTTATTACAGAAGTACTGTAACAGTTATTAATATGAGCTTTATTCCTATGTATTTACTTGTGCTTGAAGAATCATTACAAATTTTTGTTGTTGAAATATGATTAAATATGGCTGCTGTGGAGCACGTCAAACAGGAGCATGAGAAAAAACAAGTAGGTCCATGGCAGCCATGATTTGAGCTGTTCTGCTTGTCAGAAATAAAAAAATTCAATTGATTCTTATTTAGTATGCATGTCGCTGTGGTCGGTAGTAGAATAAAAGAAAAATATTGAAGATTAAAAAAATGGCGGCACTTTGAATACGAAGTATCGATTTTTTCGACATTTTTCGTCTTTCAGAGGCTCCAAAAATCAGAAAAATGTATATTTTGGTATAATTCTACTACCGACCGTAGCCACACATGTTCTGAAGACATGTGCAAAATTTGAGTTCGATTGGTTCAGTAGTTTTTGCCAGATCGTGGTAAACATTTCAGAAAACATGGTTAGGTTTCAGTGCAATTTACATTCTCCCTTGATGTGTCACACTAAACTAGCTATAACTTCGTTATTTCATCGAATACAACTATAAAACTTCAGGAGTACGTTCTTAAAAGAGTTGTACTTTCGATATATGCAAAAAAATAAAAATCGATCTTTTGAAACCGTCACACTAGCTCTTTGACTGCTATGGGCGCATATACAGGGTGTCCCGTAACTCCTCGAACACCCGGAAATGGGGGGTTGCTGGGGTGACTCTGAACAACTTTTTCCTTTACCAAAATGTTGTTTAAAGCTTCATTTTTGAATTATTAACGAAAAACACTGGCCAATCGCAGAGCCCGCTCTCAGGGGCGGAGAACCGAGGTTATTTTCAGACCTTCGCTATTTTCTTCACGATTCCGACTAATTGCAGTTTTTTCAAAAATTTATACAAATGTCTCTAAGCCTTATAAAAATAGCGGTGCAAAGTCAAATTTTTTTGACAGCGATCGGTAACCGAGAAGTCACGCGTCGCGTCGTTCATGATAGCGCGCGGGTGAATCTCTGTTGGCTCGTCCCTGAGCGCGGGCTCTACGCGCGCTCTGATTGGCCAGTGGGCCACGATATAGCGAGGTCGTAAATTAACCTCTCAAGAATCGGCATCGATTGATGTTGCGGCACTCAAGGCCGTGTGTTGCAGTCTGTTTGAGGGTTCCAACAATAAACGAATGGTAGCATATGATTTGGTACTTCAAGTAGAAAATGGTATTTCATTTACAAATGGAAAATATGTTAATATTAAGCTACACAATCTTTTTGCACTTTCTATCTGTATATAACACGAGTAGATAAACTAAGATGCTAAAGACATCAATAAGACCTTTACCTGTAACCGTACTTCCAAAAGCGGCTTCCCCCAGAGGGAGAAACCCTAATTTGTCCTAGCTGCATGCAGTTTTCAGTAAATATATTAGAATCAGTTGACTTTCGCTGGATACAAGAATTCTTTGTACGGTCCTGACCATGGTTTCAAGTACTTATCTGCTCGTATCTCTGTCAATTTTCGGGTCCCGGCAGCTAAAACATGTTTACTTTGACGTCTGACCGATTTTACGACCTCGCTATATCGTGGCCCCGACTATATGTCAGTGTCTCTGAAGAGGTTGAGATAGATCTACAGCGTCGTTCGTAAGTATTAGGACACCCGTTGTGTTCGTACAGAAAGTGCCGTGTGATTTAAATTACATTTACACGAGTAACAAATCTTTTTTATCTTAACACATTGAGCGCCGGCACCGTGAAAACGCGGGATTCTGGGTCTATCGCTTGAGCGCCGGCCCCGCGATGATGTGGAATTTTTTTTGCTGGTATGGGTGTCTTACGCATCGATTTGCATTCACTTGTCATGGTTACGTCGATCTTCATTTGTTATACTCTAAAAACAAAACGATGGTTCAGAAACAATTCAAGCAAGAATCACTCTCGAGCAGTGTATTCCGCAGACAGTATATCTTTCGTACGCTTACGCTTTTGGTTGAACGGTATAACAAGTCTTATTATTCTGTAAAAATGTACGAAAATGTATAATGTTTTCAATATTTCTTTTGGCTACTCATTGATCAGAAACAAGCGAACGAGGCCGGCGTTTGGGCTTTAAGTGGCCGATACGTTGCCGGCGCTCAGGCTTTAAATGCCTCTTAGGTCGCCGGCGCTCAATGTGTTAATAATGTTTTAATCTTTGTTTAGGTTTACTACACATTTACTATGCTACACGTATATCGTTTTAGAATGTTAAATTCGAGCTTGGAAAAGAGATGTTCTTTGTCCTGAAATTAGAAACTTTGGGAATGAATTGAAGTTAAAACATTCTGCCAGAGGTGGCTGGTTCTCTTTCCTGAGATTTCGATCAGAAAGTGGAGGAACGTTATGAATATAAAGGTGCGCAGATTCGTGATTTCTTTTTCATCAAGTTCGAATCGACTGCGCTGAAAGAGAAATATTTTCGAGTCGAAATAATTGAATACAAAATTCACACATTTTGCGAAATCGAAGTTGTAAAGGAATGTTTGCACAATGACCCGCATTCCTCATTGCGAAACCGTTTCATTGCTTGTACGATTAACACTTTTTCGAGTCATCTTAACATGCCACTTTCACTGACTGCATATCGCTGCGCCTCTGAAGCACGCTGTAATTGCACAATGAAACGACTAACGACTAAACAAAAAACTGCCGTCAAATTTTCACAAAATTTCATACAAACCTAAAAAAGATCGTACAAATCGAAATAAAATTAACCAAATAATTGTTGCTACTTCGATGCACGCAGAGGTGGAAAATTCGGCTGGTTGCTCCTACGCGTTCAATTCACCGAAAGAAAAATCGATAGATGTTGAGAGAGAGAGAGAGAGAGAGAGAGAGAGAGCCTTTTCTTCCATTTTTCCAATTCCGCTTCACGGGTCCCCTGAGCACGTAAAATAAAGACACGCGGACAGTCGCGACAAAAGGGCGAGGATATCAAAAAAAAAAAAGAAAAAAAGAAGAGAGAAACTGGAAGAGAAAACACGTGTCAAGCGGGAGAGGAGACGTGTCTCTGTGCGGCTGATTCAGCGGCTTTCGTTACGCCCTAGGAAATAGGTTCCGTTCGAAACGCGAAGAGGGTGGCTTCTTCCTCCACTCTCCTCTTCACCCTTTTCCACCCTTCATATGACAGAGGACGCGCTGCGTTTCCGCGCTGCACATGCGACCCAAGATGCAGAGCGCAGTTTCGCGTGCACTGCTC
Organism: Habropoda laboriosa; assembly: GCF_001263275.1. Classification (NCBI taxonomy): domain Eukaryota; kingdom Metazoa; phylum Arthropoda; class Insecta; order Hymenoptera; family Apidae; genus Habropoda; species Habropoda laboriosa. Next base: position 311,871 of record NW_017100397.1, on the reverse strand, counting down.
TCCCTATTTCTCTTTTGTATTCACTCAGAATTTGCGTGGATGATCATTGAATTGTTCGAGAAACAAAGAACCTTCGAGGGGAGTATTATTAATGATCTTGTTGGAGAAGAAATTGTGTTTTTTTAAACGACGCAACAGGAGATTCTTTTTACTGATCCTGATTTTACAGGAAACTTGGATTTTTACACAGGAGAGAAAAGATTTTTCAAGAATGTAATTTGGAAAAATTAGTCGAGAGCTTAACAGGGAGTTCAAAAATTTCAGTATTCCGTTCACAAAATAACTCCTTTGTTCCAAAGATCAACTCTGAACCAAAATCAATAAACTGAAGTGACAACTTTTGAAAAACTGACGCGCGGCGTGAAGATGGCCTTCCACCCATAGTGTAAGGGGTGGTGGAAATTCGTGTTTATCCTAACAGTATACCATACTTTATTAAAAAATCAAAACTTCCTCATAAAATCTAACTTTCCATTTTATGTCAAATTTCCAATTTATCGAATTTTGTTTAATTAGATTATTAAGCGAATTAAATCGAGCTCGGTTTGATTTAATTGAAGGAGAATCTGAATTATGATTATTCTATGATCAGTTTTTAACGTTTCACGTCAGTGTTTAACGTTTTTAAAGTTTCAACTTATGATTAGTTTTATGATTATTCTTTGCATTCATTTGTATATTTTTTAATTTACTTTTTATATTAAATTAGTGCAACTGTCACGAAAACTTCAAGGCTTAATAATACACAATTTTCCTTCTTCCAAACGAACGTATTATAAGCAGGAAGTATTAGCGGCATTATCATCTTCATTAGTGGAAGTTTCATCCGCGGGTGACAGCGAATTTCCGGCTTCTTCGTTTTTCCACCGTCGAATCCATCGGTGGGGCTCGATGAATATGAAATTTATCCACGGTGTCCGTGGCAGAGGCAGCCGTTAATTTATGAAACGCAAGATTTTATTTCATTACCTCGCCGGGGCGTCATTATTTTCCCCACGAACGCTGGGAAACCGGGGAAAACGAAAAAAATCTTCTTACAGGGTAGCCACGGTGGTGAAATATTAAAATAGTCGGGCAATAAATATCTCAGCGGACTACAGTCACTCTGAAAACTTTGATCTATTATACTTGAACTATGAAAACTAGTTTTTCTTCTTCTTTTGTATCGATAGCAATTTTTCGGACTATTCGGAACTTCGATGTTAACAATTCTTTTCTGTCAGTTTTGAATATTTTGCAAAATTGGAAATTTTTAAATGATTCTGTCACTGAAAATACTGAATATTATTTCGCTTTTATGTAGCTTGATAAATTGTACACAGTTTCGAAATTTAATTGCTTTTACACAGTGCTGTAATCGTAAAATCAGCAGAAGGTATATGGTATACTATGTATAGTTATAGAAATCCATACGTTGTATTATTTGTTGAAAGAAATTTTAAATATTGCTTAAATAAAAAAAAAATTAAATAAAATGTTTTAGTCGGGTATTTAGTAAAAAATTATCATTTTAAAAGCAAATTGAAACAATTTAAAATATTCGGAAGTGAGGTGGTGTAAAGTAATTACTCGCGCAAGTTGTTTAATAAAAATACATTTATTTGAATCCGATAACGCTTAACCTAATTTTGAAGTGTAGGCGACGCGAGTCTACGACCAAAAGGCCTCGTGCCTTTTTCGGGGCTCCCTTAAGTAGCCCCTTTTCCCTGGGAAAGACCCAGGAAGTGGGGGCGCAATACTCTTGTCGAGAGAAACTCGGAGATGTTTGGAAAAACATCTCTCGATTCTTCGCCTCGAGGGCCAAGAATCGCCAGGTCTAAGTGCATGGCCCCCCGTGGCGGTCGCCACAAATATTTATGCAAATATTCAAAAATTTAATGTCTCAAAATTTTTTAAATTTTCAATAAGCACATGGTATACGCTATTTGCTCAGATCAAACCACAGGGTATACGCCGTATACCCTCCACTACAGCCCTGCTTTTACACATTAAAACGAAAATTGTAAAAGATCGTTACGAAAATAAAATGATAAACGAGTATTGATAAAAGGTATATACAGGGTGTACGTAAATTTTCGAAGCTGACTGTACACGAGGAACCGTGTGTACACGCATTTTTACAGACGAGCGTTTCGATAAACAAAACAGATGTAAAACGGCGTGAAAAACGAGGAAATCATTGGTTTTCCTCGACGTGTTTTTCTTTCTCTACTTGCCAACTTTTCTTTTTTTTCTTTTTTACTTCCTACCACCGTGTACGTGTTCAATTGGCTTCCAGCAAACTTCGTCCTCCATGCAGATCGAATTATCGAGCTTGATTAAAATGTGGAAATTACTTGGTTTCCAGAGCGTGGTTTCTCTTCTCTTTCTTCTTTTTTCATCCGAGAGTGCCATCGATTTCGTGAATAAGGTGCAGCTTGCAACGAGATAAATTGCAACTCGATTCTAGGGAAGCTTCGAATTCCGAATCCGTGTGAGAAATATATACATACACACACATTCACTGTGCAGGTTGTGTAATACGGATGGAACAATGAAAAATGAAATCTGGCCTGGTAATCGAGTTGTCCACGCGGATCGATTCGAGAGTGGTCACATCCACTGTGGATGAAGTAAATCAATAAACTGTTGTTGAATAACCTGTCACTGCTATAACATCTTCTATTGAGGATTCATTACTCCATAGTGTTAGTGTAATACACTTGAGAAAGGGTATTTCATAAGTACCTTATCAATGTTTCTTTGTTACGTAATGTAAACGTGAAGAATACAGTATGTAACAAAAGTTCCCATATATTTTTAGTTCAAAATATTTAACGTTCTACTGCAATCATCAAGTAGTAAAATTCCACCACAATAAACGATTAAACTCAGAGTCCAGAGAACTTTGTTTACATGCAAATTTATGTAAACGATTTTATTGTGCAAGTTCGATTCTTGTATTAGAAAAAGGTTTATAGCAAATGAGTTGGTTTTTTGATAAGAAGTTAAGTACACGATATACCTTCATTTATTACACAGAATTATTCTTCACAACAAAACCGATCTTCTCATTCGTCTTCAATAAACGATAAAACTAAAAAGAAGATTCACATCTATTCAATACGGGGACAAACAAAATCGGTCATTACGTACAACTCCAGAATACGAGAAGAAAGAAAGATGCGTCGGAACCAAAAATGGAAAAAAATCGACAATGGAACCCCTTAAAAAAAAAGAGAAAAAACGGAACGGTAGCGGTGCGGCGTCGCGTGATCATCGACGGAGGGAGCGCGTACGCCTCGTAGGCTAGCGTACGCACGTATGCGTGCACCTGCCCCCCACCATTGGTTCATTCATTGAAACGAACCGCGGCCTCGTATATGTTTGCACGGCCTAGCCACTGAGTGGTGGGTCGCGTGGTGGGGGTAGTCTCGCGACGCGTGGTGGGGGAACGCCGCGTACCGAGCGGGCGTGGTGGGGGGACAGCTTTTCAACGCTGTGTCAGCCGGAAAGGAGAATGAGGTTGCGGCAGAGTTCTCGTTCTCTCGTGATATATCACTCTCTCTCTCTTGTCCTTCCCTCTCTGTGTGTGTCTCGATATAGAATTCCCTCTATGCACGCATGCTTCTCTCCCCCATTCCTCTTTCGTCATTGGTATACGACGGGGGAATATATTTCTGGTTCATCCGTTTGGATGATTCTGGGCTATGCATGATACGTTTCTGTGCAGAGATTCTGGAGCTGGGAATTTGAACTTGAGTTGAAGTAAGGAATGGGGCTGTTCGTTGAAATTTATGTATGTTAGTGCGCGGAAAGTTTTCATGCGTCACACTGGGTATGGTGACTCATCGGCGTCACATACATGTTGACGATTATGAAAGCGGTTCGAGTAAGTAAAATATTTAAAAAAATTGAATTTATTGAAGGTTAGGCAAATTTAGTTTCAATATTTATTAAGTTAGCATATTTAAAGGTTGCAAAAATAGACTATTGCGTCTGCCTTTAGTACAGGGGTTCCCAAAGTTTTGCCTAGGTGGGTCGAGTTGTAAATTCCAAAATATTTGGCGGGCCATTAAGACAATTATGTAGTAACAGAATATATTACATATAAAATTTAGTATTTTTTGAATTGAACAATTTTTAATTATAACATGATAGAATTTATTTATTTTTTTGTAAAAATGTAATTCAAGGGTTTGCGGGCCGCACTTTGGGAACCCCTGTTTTAGTACATCCAGGACGGCGTGACCCATTATTTTATAATATTCTACGAAAAGACAGTCTATTTAACGGGTGAAAATATTAGAAACTGAAACATTAACTATTAATGATAATAAACACTTCGGTAAAGTCGAACCATTGCCGACCAAAAATATCTCACGCAGCCGGATACTTTTCCGCAATTGAATTATCCCGTACTCATTCTTTAGTTGGAAAACATGAGTCAGTAAAGTGTTAACTGTTTGAGTGCCCCGCAGCGCGACCGTGCTGCTCGCATTCTGCGTCGAAAAGTGCCACCGCATCGGGTCACGAAGTGCAAATTCTATTGTTTTCTTTTTTTTTTTTTAAATTGAATAACAACCCTGTATATAGAGGAGATGGTCTAAATATGGGCTAGTTGAAGTATTGAATAATGTAAGTGCTTCACCCTACGATTTATGCGAGGGAGACAGTGATCAGCATTTATTTTGTTAACGTGTTGTGTTGCAAAACGTGTCACTTCTCTTGTTTCGCTATTTTAAAACATTTTTCAGGTAAGTTCGTTTTACTTTTTCAACAGAAATCTATTAAACCAAGAGCTAAGTAACTAAGATTGCTACATTGCTGACATTGTAAGCTTCTTTTTGGTATAAGTTTTGCAATGAATATCATCGCGTAGTAACGAATACCATAGCTCTAAGCGTTCCTGGCCAAATGATCTAGATATAGGCTGCAACGTTGGTATCTTTATAATATGGACTAATATGGATTAGCCAATATTAGAATTCGGTGACTATGAGAATTGGAATAAGAAAAATACCAAAGCATTAAAAAGAAAGATAAAAAAATAGATATAAAATTTTGAAGAAAATATATACGTTTGTGACTATTGTAAATAGCACTTAAATTTAAGTTTCTCTACATTTTAAACAACATTTTGAAGTTCTTGCTTCTCATTTCGATTATTTCACGAGTGGCCTATATTTAGACCACCTTCCTAAAAACGAAGATTTTCCCTTTTGTTTTAAATGCATAATTTGCAACATACGTTGCTTTTGCTCAGCTTATTTTTATTTCATATTATATAGTAAACATGTTATTGACATATATTCAAGTGTTATATCTTAAATCCACAGGTTTGGCAATAAATCCTGAAATAAAAGTGCTAGCCCATATTTAAACCTTCTCCTCTAATCAAATTTGCCTTTATTTCGTGTTATTTCCAAATAGTCGTATTCAGTGAAAATATCCAAAACAAAATTTTTCACATTTTTCGACATCAAATGAAAGAAGCGCGATCGCAACGCTCGGCATTTTTCAATCAAATTTCTGCAATAACCTGTGGCACTCGGTTTACAAATGCCGGCAGTAGCCAGCGTTTCGTGAATTTTTCTACCCTCCTGAACGTGTTAAGATCCAAGAGTATCGAGAAGCAGTGTCCCAAACTTTTGCTCTATGCTATACACACACGTCGTACTCAACGAGAAATACACGAAGACTACCGCAAATAGTAATTAAAAAAAAAAAAAAAAAAAAGAGGAAGGAAGACAGTGGAAAAAGGACGGCGCTATTGTCATGCAGCTATTATTCTCGGGGCAAAAGTTTTCGTTGTGTCGTGTGTTTCGAACCGTGTCGTCGTCTATCCTCGTGCATATATCGTGTACGCGCTTCTCTCATGGCCCTAGGAGAACTGGTAGCGTGACTTAATTTTTGGCTCCTCTCGTTTCTGCCCGCCTCCCTTGTGGCCTTTGTGCTGGGAGCTCGCTTTATTGGCTCGTCAGGTGAGCGATAGGTATCACAGGTCGGCTCTTTTCGATTGTTTACGGACGTGGCAGGTAAAGGGGACGATTCGAGGGAAATTTTCTCGAAGTTCCTGGAGAATTTCACGGTTCGACGTCCCACAGACTGTTTGACGGAATTTGACCGCTTTTGTGGTTCCCTTCGGGGGGAAAGGGGCGATTTGTAAAGACGCTTTTCTGTAAAGGGTGTTTATTTGCCTCTCCAGGTATATTTGTGCAGTTGTAAAATGTGGTTTCCGTTATTGTACTAGTTGGTTGTATTGAACCTTTGTTTTCTACATTCTATTTATATCGCTATTGAATTATTGCATGTAATTTTCTCTTTCAATGAATCTTCTGCCTCCTAAATTGGAAATAATGTGAATTATCTTTTATTACGACTAATATATCAAAGTGACTTAACTCTAGAAAGACTAGGAGTGGGAGGCTCGTCGAGCCCACCAATTAGAAAATATTGAAAAAAAAAATTGTTTATTGTCTTTTATATCATCAAGATTGGCACTAAATAAAAGAAAATGATTAATATATAAAACCAGTTTGAAAAATTAGCATGTACTTTTTAATTCATATTATTACTTTTCTGACAGAAGAAATACTTATTTTTAAAGTATGTTTTTCAAAAATGTACCAACGTAACTTAATATTATAAAAGTATAAGATTGTATCGACTAAAAGGAAAAATCTGTTCTTTCTTTATTTTTGTGTTACTCCTTTTTCTGAACTGCATTTTCTTCCACGTCAAAATTCTTCTATATAAAGCACCGGACGTAAAAACAGAAAAGCTATCGCGTCTCAGAAAGTCCACTACGCCATACTACGTCCAGTGTAGAAAATGTGGGATCAGGTTCGAATCTCGTTGCACGGGGCCACGTGGATCGATTCCATCCCGCAGAAGTAAGACGTTACAAGCCTCGCCTATACTCCTCACGAACACGTAGATCATTTATTTTCTCATTTATCTACACCCACCTTCGATAGTCCTGTAAGATCTCTTCTCATCGTACTTCTCAATTTAACACTGAATCTAGCCATTAACGTTGTAACTATTTCACGATTGTCACAAAAATACATATCTTCGAAAATTGACAAGGGAACGTGAGAAATTGGAAATGCTCAGTCACTTTTCTTCTTATATTTATTTCGTATCAGAGCTTGTATTCTTCACTCTTTATCCAAATCTCTCGCTATTTTCTTACGTCCAATGAAATTCTCATCCTCGTTACCACCGTTACATGCAAAGAGCATGAATTGGAAACACTTTTTCCAGTCGCGAACGGGGACAGAAGGGACTTAACCCGGTCGCGGGGGCGGGAAACCCGATTGATCCAATTAGAGGAAATTCAAACGGGCCCGGGAGGAGCGCGTGCACGCGGTCGCTCGCGGTGAATGGCTGGCCTCGTATCGGGTTTGCGCGAAGGTCGCCTAGTCACGGCACCGATTCGACCGCATTGTTCGACCCGCAAACGGGAACGTTCACGATTCAAAGGCGCTTCTTTATCGGTCGGCTTGCTCTCTTTCCATATACACACACATACACCTACGCGCAGCGATTGATACGGGTGGTGTGTGGCTATTAAAACAGCCGCGACGAAATTGTCCATACCGGATGCTGGTCTTTGCTATCTCTCTCCGTGGACCACGGAGCATGAAGAGACGCGTTGAACCCTGGGGACGGCTTCATTGATCCGGTAATAGTTTGTGGGACGTGAGATTGATTGTTGGTATCTTTGTCCCGAAAGAGCCTATTCAGACTGCATTCGTGCGGTTCAAGTGAAGAATGGTACGTTTTGCGAGAAATTTTTTTCGTTTATTTTTTTGATTTGGGTTAACGAGAGTGATATTAATGGATATGTGAGGCTTTTTTGGTTAAAATGAGCCCAAACACGAGCCCATTTGGATGAGTTTTAGTTGAGAGGATTATACCGGGTGTGCGCTGATTTTTGGATCGAGTTTTGGCTCGCGGAGAAAAGTTGTCCGATTGGAGTCGTGTTTGGGCTTATTTTAATCGGGAGAATCTCGGCTACCGAACTCGACCATATAATAGAACATAAGAAACCGTTTACCTTCGAATTTTCTCTTTACTTGTAAGGTTATGGTTTTAACGAGTTTTGCTATTTTTAGAATCGGTTGAGAAAAAGTTTACGCTGCGAGGTTTGATAAAGGAAGCGCGAGAAGTAAGATAGGAATGTTTGTGAATGGAAATTGACGAATGTGAGTAACAAGTGGAGTTTGCCGGGAAAGATAGCATAACATTGACTTTGGGTATCTCCGCTTCCGGTAAATAGGATCGTGGGGAAGTTTCTAAAGGGAAAACTGCAAACAAGTGTCGTTTGGATGGTAGACAGAACGAGGTATAGTTTGTCTGAAATCAATTGAGCGCAGAAGGCCGTTTCCTTCTTCCTAATATAACTTTCCCCCTATCGTTTCTCTATCAGCCATAATTTCAGAAATGTTTCTGCATATATTTGCTCAGAAATTTCTCTATTTGCAAATCATTTTTCATCCGATTACCCCATGAACTACATTTTGCGCTAGCAAACACACGTTTGCATATACAGAGTGTCTCACGAGCTCTTTCATCTTATAATTCCCAGTGGAACGCGGCGTGTGTGCGTTACGGATAAATTTCCGCTCGTTATCGAGCTAAGCGTTGTTTAGTCTCGCTTCGAGGGTGGCGATAAGTGGCGTGAGCGCCGCGACGGAGCTTCAGTTTTCGTTATCGACCGCTTCGAACATTCCTCATTGATTCTTCCCTCCCAAGGTCCAACCGATTATACTTTTATTCTCAGAACCCGCACCGAGTAACCGCATTTTCGTGCAAACCGGTGCGGATCGTCCAAAGAAGAAGTTCCAAGGACCACTCGATTATTTCCATAAATAAAAGCCTGGCGACGAACAACGACGGCGATGCCCAAGACAAACTCGACAACTCGAGGGCTGTTCAACCAGCCACCCTTTAGAATTGATCCTCGAGACATCGTTTAGGCTTTGATGAACATCTTTTGAACAATACTTTGGCATGAAAATTAAAAGAAATTCCACACGCTATACCTACCACACACTTCCAAAATTACACGAATTTAAAAACAAAACAAAAATAGGGTGTCTAGGAAATTGCAAACCTAGAAAATTTAATGAAAATCAAACAAGAAATTCGCTGGTTAACCAGCTACAGAGACGAATGACCCAGCGAAAAAACTTGGAGAACTTGCTCTCTCACTGCCAGCTGACGAATGGAAGGGATTTTCCTCAGGATCCAGCACAGTTGAAACTCGCCCACTTTCGGATCCAGTGAATCAATTATACCTTAACGAGGCTCCCAGATGAATTTCGCAGGATATCGACAGGGCTCGAGGAGGCGACGTTCCCGTTAATAATCAGCTGTCACCGATGGACACGATGCTTCGAGGATGAATTCTTTGGTTGGTGCTGTATTTTCAGTTCTTGCACTCGGAAGAAATGAGATTCGAAGCGCGAATTGGGTCGAGTGTATGCTTAATTGTTTAATCTTTCGAGACAAAGGCTGTGGAGATGAGATGTGTTTAAATGTTGGTCTGACTCTGGCTTTTCCTTTCTTTCTTTTAATCTCGTTTCGTGGTTGCTCTTTCAAAATGTTTTTCTTCGTAGGAAAGTCGGTTTAACCTATATTTCTTCGTGCTACCAGGTAGAATGGAATTTTTGTAAAAGTACAGGTAGAGGTTAGTCATGTTTTTGATTGTTAGAGGTGAATTATCGGGAGAATTTCTCCATTGGTGAAATCCCGTTTTCCATAGAAGCGTATAACAAGTGGAGCAACCTATTTCATTTATTTGTTACGTACGATTCACGTGAATTATACATCGTTTATAGATGTCTATGACATGTCTAATAATAAATGAATAAACGAAGTCGATTGCGTATACTTTGAGGAAAATAAAAAGATCAATTTCTATATGAATAATGACTGGGATATTATGTGATAATATCTGAAACTCTTTGAAGTTCAAATTTTATGCAGTGTTTTATTACACCCGATGAATATTCAATTGACTGCTTCCAGAAACACTTCGTTACACCCGTAAATTTTCGCATTATGGTATTTTGCATAAAATGAAATTTTAATGCAGAATAATAATAAAATAAAATTTCCGATTCTTTTTCAATCGTTGTTCAACAAAATTATTATATCTGACAGATGTGAGAGTCAAATATAAACATTTTTCTACGAAAGAAAGAAAAATTCTTGTTATTTCAGGCCTTCTTGAAAATGAGGAAAATCTCACTGAAAATCATAAAGGCTTGAACTGTATTAACATTAAACCGGCATGTTTAGAGGTGAGCTCTATTTCGAGGCAGACTCTAAACTCCGCATTAATGAATATGTACACAAGAGAAGTAGGAGGCGTTCTCTAGTTTCACGCGGCGGATGGCGGCGCACGATAACGGAAAGGAACGACTTCCTAAAAAGTGGACTTTAGCTAAAGTTGCGTTGGGACGCACATGAGGCTAGATCCGTTAATTGCCTGCCCGATATCGTCTCGTCACGTGTGCCCTGTTTCCTGGTGTACGCGGTCAAAATCGAGCCAATTAAAATCCGCCATCTTTGCGGGATACCAGGGAGGATCGTTCTTATTAAACGAGTTATTTGTACCACGAGGAATTCTTTTTTATCACAGTTTTTCCTTCACCTTCAACGTTTGCCTGGTGAGGTTAGAATTACTTCCACGCTTGGAGTCGCCATTTTGTTCCTTTTCGCGATTTCACATTGGACAGGTTAGGTTAGAATTATTTTTCACGTTTGGAATGATGTTTCTTCTCGCGGTGTAAAATTGGATAAGTCAGATTAGAATTCTTTGCAATTTTATTATTCGATTTTTTGTCACGGATAGAATTGATTAAGTTAGGTTAGAATTATTTCGACGCTTGACATCGGAATTGTTTTCACTAGTTTCTTTGTGTCACAGTTTATCATTGGACAGGTTAGATTTTGCAATTTGATTCTTCAATTTTTGGTCGCGGTTAGAATTGGTCAGGTTAGGTTAGAATTATTTCGACGCTTGACATCGGAATAGTTTTCGCCATTTTGTTTCTTTTCGCGATTTCACATTGGACAGGTTAGGTTAGAATTATTTTTCACGTTTGGAATGATGTTTCTTCTCGCGGTTTAAAATTGGATAAGTCAGATTAGAATTCTTTGCAATTTTATTATTTGATGTTTTGTCACGGGTAGAATTGATTAAGTTAGGTTAGAATTATTTCGACGCTTGATATCGGAATTGTTTTCACTGTATTCTTTTCACGCGGTTCGAAATATCACAAGTTACAGGATTCTTTGCAATTTTGTTATTTAATTATTCGTCAAGTTAGGTTACAATTATTTTTCACGCTTGAATTTGTTTAGGTTAGGTCGGAATTACTTTTTGCCACAGTTTGAAATTAGACAGGTTAGATTAGAATTCTGTAGAATTTTCTGTTCGCACTGAAAATTAGATTAGGTCAGGGGATTCTTAGTACGTACATAGTTCTATGGAGAGTATTAGAAGAGTGTCTGTGTTCAGGTTTGAATACGTGGGGTTTAGCGCGGTGTTATGTAGTACGTTTTAAATCGCCTTTCACACGCGCGCGTTCCCATGTAAGATTAAGCGGAAACTAATTAAGGCTACTACAGTGCCTGAAGGACACCACTGGACTAAATTAATTTCCGCGGACACGCCCGAATCCTCTTTGCCGACTTTGGAAATGCAGAATTTGTACGACACGATAAAACGATCGATTCTAAATCATACGAGTAATTCTCTTTTCTTTTTAATTTCTTTTTTTCATAGTCTCTAGCATTCAACATTTTATCAAAAATTATACAATTTCGCGTGTTCTGGTTCTGCTACATTTGGAGATTTCTGATTCAAATTTTATTGAAATTATGCTTGAAATTGTATTCGAACAACCGAAGTATTGATTTACCCAAAAAATCACGAATTTAAAAATCGCACGATTTCTGCGTGGAGGGCACAAATATCTTTGTCGATTACCTGTCATTTGCAGGAGCAGAATTCTAATTACAGTGTTCCCTCGAACAACGCGGGGGTTAGAGACGACGACTGACCGCGTAGATGGAAATCCGCGTTGTTGGGACTCCCCACCTTCGCAAAAACCTGAAGAACATTTATTTCTTCCAATGCATGTGCATATATTTGCACCCCTACGCGCACATATTGTGTAATTAGTTACATATAGTTCCTTCTAGCTCGCGGCGGCAAATTGGTCGTTTGATATCTCCCCCAAAGTTCGGCTGTTCGTTATGTAGGTATTTGCATTCAGTGTCATTGCTTCTTGTATGCAGCGGCAATTTCTGAGGAATTAGTTTACGCGAACGAATTCGCATTCGCTCCTTCTCACCTCTCTCTGACTCGCCGTGATTAGGAAAATCGTAAAGGTATGCTAAATATGTAAATTAATTCGAAATAAACGTCGAAATTTTTCAAGAAAAAGAAAAATCAGCGTATAATCGAAACCGCGTTGTTCGAGGGAGCTCTGTAATTATTTCAACGAAAGCATGGAAATGCGAGGCGGTGGGAGGAGCGCAGCTGCACGGCCGCGGAAGATGGGAAGATAAACAATAGCGTGGTCGGTTCTCACGCGCGTGTTCTGCGTGTAATGTATGCACTTGCGTAAGCGCAGCCGTTGCACCGTGCAAATCTTGTCGATGGAACCACGATTACCTGCTCGAAATCTCGCGCTAGAACTGGGTCTTTGGACTCCAGGTAACGGTAAGAAATTTCGAGAATCAAATGGCTGACGATAATCAAGACAATTCATGTTTCGAATATCTTGATCTTGAGTAGGGCTACAAAACTTCGAATAGTCGAACTATTCGAATAATTTGGTTAATTTCGAATAGGAATTCTTTATTTGGATAATTCGAATTGTGCCGAATACAGTAAATTCTCTACAAGTGTCAGCCAGTTTGGATTCTACAAGTGTCATTATAAATGGC
>NW_017100397.1:296809-298190 GCF_001263275.1 Habropoda laboriosa | reverse complement strand
AAAATTAATCTTCGAATTTGGAATCGACAAGAATATCTACAATAATATAGATAGAAGGAAATCGCAAGATATCTTATTCGTTTATAAATTACTCAATGGTCATTTAAACTGTCCCTCCTTTCTGGCAAAATGTTGTTTAAATGCCCCATCTATGAGATTAAGAATATGCGATTTCCTCCGTGTTCAATACCACACCACAGTATTAGGATACCATACTGGTATCAACCGAATAATTATTAATGTTAATAATGCCATCTGATGTATCGCTCTATTCACTTAAACGATCACTGCTTAGCTTGCCACTTAAACGACTTCAACTACTTGAATCACCTTAATTTTTAGTTACATTTATTTTATATAAAATTCCTACCTCACTGTGTCACTATTATCCTGTATTATACTAATGGGCCATTTCCCGTATAAATAAATAAATAAATAAATATCATTTCGTGGAAATTCCAGAAATCGAGGTAGAGAATACAGAATATTGAGTTCACAAGAATAGGTACGTGATATAATTGATATCGGTGGCATAAAAATTGTTCAAACAACAATCGAAGTTATTTTTCTATTATTTTGGCAAATTATTTCTCTATTATATTTTGAGAAAATTCACGACAGAAAATTCACCGTAGTGATTAGAAGCGCGAAAATTTCCGGTGGAATTACGTAGGGAGGGATCAGTACGGGGAGATAGTAGAGGCGTCGCCGCCGGGACGCTCGTCCCTGCTAAAGGGTCTAACGCCGGTGGATTCGTCCTGACGTGTAAAAAATCTAATATGCCAGACACTATTACGGAACACGGGGCCTTAGGCGACGGTGTTCTACATTTGCGTATTTGCATACTCCGCCTCGAAAAACTTTCGAAGTTTCTTTCTTAACGGAGAGAAGTTGGAAATTGAACATAGGTACTGTAGGGAACATCTTTGGATTATTCTTTTCCGTAGAGAAAATCGGTGATCGTCGAGATTTGTAGAATTCTATTCTTAACAATTTTTTAATATTAAAAATAACACAACTAGTATTGGCGTAAAAAGAAAATTCTTAACCCTTTTCTTTACGTTCTTTTTTTGTGGCTGTTTATTGTTTTGATATCGTGTTAAATAAAAAGAAGTTGAAATACCTGTAAAATATTAATTTTATTTACCTGTCGAAATTTTTTTTTTAATTTTACCTATACATATAATTGCAGATATTTGATTTATTTTAAACAAATATATTTAGGTGTAAGATATTGTACTTTCCTTTTTATTGTCTTCTATTTGACCACAATAAATTACTAAACTCACATACCGTACCGTAATTTGTATTGGTAAGTTTTAAGAATAAATTGGAATTAATATTGGAAAATCCAAGTTTATCACTGTTAGAATTATGGTAA
>NW_017100397.1:275026-296544 GCF_001263275.1 Habropoda laboriosa | reverse complement strand
TTTTGATACGCGAGGAAGGCACGTCGCTATGCAATCAATCAAACAAAACATCAGCAAGACGCAGAGAAAAAAAGAAACGTATCTGCGTCACCCATACTAAACAGATGGTTACTATGTTATTTCTATATATATATATATATATTTATATTAATCTGTCTCAGTATGTTGATTATTTTTGCCGTTACTATTACACAGACACATACTCATTTCTCTTTATAATCCAACAATCACAAATACTACACTGCTTTTATCAGCTTGTGATTTACACCACGAGTGTGACTATAAAAAGTGTTATTAGATCTATGCAAAAGTTCGCATCGTATCTTTTTCGAAGAATATGCATTTATTTTTTTATTATATTTACAATTATTTGGCACGAGACTACTAATAATATAATATGAATACCAGCTGTGAAAATTTAACTATGGAAGAAGCATAGAGTGCCTTTCAGTGCCACCGATTTGCAAGCGATAAAAACTTTTGTACAGACCTAATATAATAGGGCAAAAGGTTAAAATGACATTTCTGGACATTTCAATGAATTTTCAACTAATTCTTCAATATCAGGAATAAAGAAAGGAATATTAGACGAAGTAACATGTTTCAAGTACTGCAGTTTTTACCATCGAAAAGATTTCATAGAAACGCTACCACTTCCACGCTTCCATTCCGGATTTATTCGACACTTCGTGTAAAAAGATTCGACGCGATTTCGCTCGACGTTGATCTATGATCGTTCGTGCGAAAGTTCGGCTGCTTTGTGATCGAGCTTCAGCGCCTGTGGTGTCGCAGAATTTCGGAGAAGTTTGATTGCACCCGTGACGTGGCAGCTTCGTCAACTTCTCGACAGCCATTTTCCAAATTTCGACGCTTCAGTTGCGCTTTAAACTCGCGAATTTCTTTTATACACCTATCATAAATTTCAGAAATTTTCATCAGCACGTTGACTGCCACGGTGGTCATACGTGACCGCAGATTGTTTCTCCCGTAGCGCTACGGTGGTCATCGGAGTGTTTCAAATGTTTATAATTGTAAAAGTTGAATGAACATTGAAAGTTAATGAATTTTGAACATCGTCGCTGATTAGAGAATACTTTGAAATAAAGTGTGCACTATTCAACAATTAAAAATTTTTATTAGAAGATCAAAAATGAGAGTTTAATTTTTATCAAATCTTCTATCTACCGGTGTATTGTATTAAAGCATTTCAAACATAGATGCGGCTGATCGATACAATTTGGGCAGTATGTGGTAACCTTTTCGGTCCGATTTTTAGCAATCTTTGTTCCAAAACTTGCAAAAATTTTTTTTTCCTCTTTGTCAAAATAAACGAAGATCTGTTTACTACGTTGCTACGGTACTGTCTGAGGTATATACCACATCTCACAAGCGTCGTAAATAGCCATAACGTAAATAAATATTCCAAAATAGTTAACAAGTGTCATCGAGTGCACCGAGGCGCCCACGGTGGTCACCCGTGACCACCAGAAAGATAAACGCCCCATGGGTAAGAATGTTGTCTTATATATCCATGTTTATTATTATTTCGCCATTGTATGCTTAGAATAATGAAAATACTTTCGTGGCATTCTGAGCAAAACACGTGATTTCGGCGTGGCAGTCCGAGTATACTCGTCATGAAGAAGTGGCTATATTTGTGTTATGACGAGTATACTCGTCATGAAGAAGTGGCTATATTTGTGTTATGACGAGTATACTCGTCATGAAGAAGTGGCTATATTTGTGTTATGACGAGTATACTCGTCATGAAGAAGTGGCTATATTTGTGTTATGACGAGTATACTCGTCATGAAGAAGTGGCTATATTTTGTGTTATGACGAGTATACTCGTCATGAAGAAGTGGCTATATTTGTGTTATGACGAGTATACTCGTCATGAGGAAATGGCTATATTTTGTGTTATGACGAGTATAGTCGTCATGAAGAAGTGGCTATATTTGTGTTATGACGAGTATACTCGTCATGAGGAAATGGCTATATTTTGTGTTATGACGAGTATAGTCGTCATGAAGAAGTGGCTATATTTGTGTTATGACGAGTATACTCGTCATGAGGAAATGGCTATATTTTGTGTTATGACGAGTATAGTCGTCATGAAGAAGTGGCTATATTTGTGTTATGACGAGTATACTCGTCATGAAGAAGTGGCTATATTTGTGTTATGACGAGTATACTCGTCATGAAGAAGTGGCTATATTTGTGTTATGACGAGTATACTCGTCATGAGGAAATGGCTATATTTTGTGTTATGACGAGTATACTCGTCATGAAGAAATGATTATATTTTGTGTTATCACGAGTATACTCGTCATGAAGAAGTGGCTATATTTTGTGTTATGACGAGTATACTCGTCATGAAGAAATGATTATATTTGTGTTATGACGAGTATACTCGTCATGAGGAAATGGCTATATTTTGTGTTATGACGAGTATAGTCGTCATGAAGAAATGGCTATATTTGTGTTATGACGAGTATACTCGTCATGAGGAAATGGCTATATTTTGTGTTATGACGAGTATAGTCGTCATGAAGAAGTGGCTATATTTGTGTTATGACGAGTATACTCGTCATGCGTAAAAAGTAGTTACAGTTTGTTGTTTAAATTGCAATTTTAGTGAAAACTAAAACATATTAAACTACTGCTACTGCTACTCTGCTTTTTACTTTTTTTTTGTTTTTTATTTTTGTTTTATTTTCAAACGAATCTCTTTTTCACACATTCATCATCTCAGGACGGTTACCAAAAAGCCCTGTCAGTAATAAAATTAAAAAATAGAACAGTCATTTCATTACAACTTAATTCTGTGTTATGACAGCCACGCATACTCTGTGTTTGACGAGTATACTCGTCATCGCTTACTTTTGGCGACACAAAGAGGTCGCAACAGCTGACTGGTTAAAAGGTTCATATGTCTTCATTATATTGCAATATTTCCACCTATAATCATCAGCAATGAATGTCGTTGAGGTGTAGAAGATCTAGGATGTAGTATATGATGATAAATTTACCAACAAATTAATGAAAATTATTAAATATTGCATTCGTCTATGTGCCCACCTGAAATATTGAAATGTTATTTTCATTGGTATTTATAAACATTATGTAGGTCGCCTGGGATAAGACCGCAAGCCAAAACTATATCAGAGAGTTTTATTTAAAGTATATTTCCTGCATAGTGTCCAAATACTTATGCACGGTAGCGCACATAATAGTATATGGATAGAGTGTGTTAACAAATTGTGGCACAATGACCGAGTGGAATTTGCAAAGAGTTATCTATTTCTTCGGAGAAGAAAGTCATGGAAATGTACGAAAGAATTTCATATACTTTGGAAGGAAGTGTTCTTCAATTTCTTATTTCTATTATTTTGCTTTTAACATTGTTAACTTCAACACTTTACCGACCGGTAGCCTATCAGTCGGCTTTTTGCCGTCAACGCTTACCGACCGGTAGCCTTTGAACCGGTCAAAGTTTGATTTAACATTTCTGTAGGTATGAGAAAAAGAGCATATATTCCCGTGCGATAGCCTAGAGTCTAAATAGAGCCGGTGCCAGTGATGTATCTGTGACCGAGTGAGCGGAAGGAAGTGCGTAGGATGTTCAACCGCTACCGGTCGGTAAAGTGTTAACAGTTCTCGAAAATCTCTCGAAATAAAATTCTTTTCTTTTAATCCCAACATCCAACATTTATAAACCTAAATTTCCAAAATTTATTTAATAATTCAATTTTAAACTTCAAATCAGTATGTACTGTTTAATATCTCAAATTTCTGACCGCCAGTCAGTGATACACACCGGTCGAATTTGTCTTAATGTCTCTTACAATATGAAGGAAAAGAAATGACACGTTGACCTAAGTTTCACTATGAAAAAGAAGTAACTCCCATCGTTCTATGTTATACACTCAACGCAGATAAATTTTGGTCAGTAACATTGTTCCCCCAAATTGTCCTAAACGGTTGAAAAATCGAGCAAACACCCTATGTACGTGTAAATAACCAAGAGGGTGGGAGTAAGAAAAGGACAATGGCTGGTGGAGGAAAGAAAAAATAAAAAGGCTCATTAGTAGGATGCAATTTCGGTGAAATGGTCGCGTTTGTCCGTGGTTCTCCGAAGCTTGCGCTTGGAAATCGTACACTTCGTTAGTCGCGCGGCAATTAGCCGGTTCGCGTCTTAATTACTCGGCTACCCCCTTCTCAGACTACTCGAAGGACGGTCGAAGATCCTTCCTTGTGGGAAATGCATCTTGCGCGGAAAGTGCTCATGGAGAAGATCGATTTTCCGCGTCCAACAGACGAGAGATGGGCGGTGATACACTGGGTTAAGATGCACGCGGAGTTTAGAGTAAAGAACTCTAAAGAGCGTGCCTGCTTCTTTATTCCCTCCCTCTTTCTCTCTAGTGTTTACCAGAAGAGATCTGTGTTTAGCCTCATGGGAGGGAAAAAATGTGGATTTTGGATGGGAGAGGCTCTCTTTTCGGCGGAGAGAAAGTTAAGCTGAGCGCTGCAGGGAGAATGTACAGTTGATGGAACAAATATGTATAGCGAGGTAGTAAAATCGGACAGGAGTCAAAGTAAATGTATTTCGAGTGTTCTGACAGGGGAATTGACAGAAATATGAAAAGATAAGAACCGAAAATTCCGATTAAAAAAAATTTTTTTTTCGCTACTTTTTGGTTCTTCAGTGTGAAAACACCCTTGAACCCTTTCATTGCTATTGGCGTTTGCACATTTCCACTTTAATTTAACCCTCGTGCACTGTTCCGGTCAATTTGACCCAAAATCGATCTTTGGCATTAACTACCTGTGAGTACAAAAACACAGCAAGCAAAGCCATTATATAAAAGAATTATTTCTAATAAATCATCTAATATGCATGGATTTACTTCGAGATTACGAGTACCAGCGTAACAATTATTTAAACAGTGCACGAGGGTTAGTAAACCGAAAATTTCACCGTCTGCTACACACACGTCACGTATTAAAATTTCCCGCAGCGAGAGGGTTAAAGGTTAATGTATGTTTTCCTATTGTTCGTGTCCTCTTTTCGATAGCTGCTTTGCATTTCTTGTTTGGAGTTCTTTAACTTTCTTCACATTTTTCTCTCTGTTCTTCTCGATATCGAATTAGAACTATCAATTTCCCGAGGAAGATTCACGATTTAACTTCAGTCTCATTAATCGAGTCTAACGTGTAGCATGAAATTTTCGAAACCGTGAGTTTTGCATTATTTTATTCGACTGGCTGCATCTTGCGAAGGCAAATTCCACGATAGATCCAACGTAATGGCTACTTTCGGCAACTGTGCCATTAACCTTCTCGACAATTAACGAAGAACCACTCTTAATAACCAGTTACCAACGAAATTCACCGTATCAGCGTATAGTTTGGCCCACTTTTCCTCGTCTCGAAACTATTCCTCCGACAATCTACTTCGTTTCTCGAACGAACAGCTGCTCCTCAAACATCCAACAGTTTCCAGAAGAGGAAGAAAAAGGAGGAAGAAGGACTTGGCCAATTCTTCTGGAATTATTAAGGTATTACGAAGCAAGGAAAGGGAGGGAGGGCGCGTGGTCGAATTCAAGGGAAAAAGATAAAAAGATCGCGACAAGGGGGCAAATACAGGCTTTCACGGATCAGATGGGAAAAGGGAGCCGATGAAGCGAGAGAATTTGTTCAAGTTTCTATTCTCTTATTGCGCCTTCGACCTGGATTCGATGTCAGTGCTACAATTGCTGCTGCTAATCGATGTTAACGTGATTATTGCGGGAAAAAGAAGAGCATGCAGTCGACATTCGTCGTGGCAAGTGGTTCTTTAACACTTGAAACAGTATGATTCAAAAATGGTGGATCACTGTGCATTGAAAAGTTGTTTCTTTTATTTTTGTCTATACTACACACTCTTATATCTTGTACTTTATCCATCTTTTTGTACAACTGCGTTACCGACGTAAAGATTTCATCACGTATAATATTAATGTATTGTATATGTAGTGGAAATTTATTTCCGCCAAACAAACAAACGAAATTAAATCAAATTAAATTTTAGTTGCGTCGGGTAATTAGATTAGAAATCCTGATTATCGGCGATTTCAAATTACCTCACATTAATTGGTTTTTTGCCAATTTCTTTTGTTTTGCCTCCAACTTTACTTGTGAACAACTCGACTTACTTTATGTCCGCTAATATTTCAGACCAGTATTATAACTACCACAATTTACTATAACATAATTCTGTTATTAATTTCCATGGCAGTATGTTAGATCTTATATTTTGTAAACACATTCTTGTTTCTTGTACTTTAATTATCTTCTTTTTGTATAATTGTGTTACCGTCGTCGTAAGGATACTCATCACATACACTACCGGCCAAAAGTTTCGAATCACCTGCTAATTTACGGTAAAATTGAATCCGCTGCTAATTTTTTATAGATTTGAAATTAATGTTGCGGAGATCGATAGTATTTTACCTTATTTCGGTTGATTTAAGCGAGGAACAATTGGTTAAAATATTCTTAAAATTGCTAACTTTATTCTGGAAATTTTTCTATAACTTGTAATGCACAGTGATTCCAGACATTTGGCCGGTAGTGTATAGCATTAATATATTGTATTTCTAATGGAAATTTATTTCCGTTAGTCAATTTAAATAAAAAATATTATATTTGCAACTGGCTCTATCGAGCTAACCAGCAAATTTGATACAAAATTTTTCACTACCGTCCATAAGTATTTGGCCACTTCCATTGTACAAAGTATGATTCATATATTATTGTCAAATGTAACTTTTGTCGTTGTTTTTGGTTCACATACTCTAATACGAATTGCGAGACAATAATGAACTGAAAATAATGCAATGGCCACCACAGTCACCCGATTTAAATCCAATCGAGAAACTGTGGGACGAAATGGACCGAAAAGTGAAAGAAAAATGCCCAACATCTGAAAAACAGTTGTGGAAGTATCTACAAATCGCCTGGAAAGAGATTTTGCGAACCAGGCGACTCGATACGTCGAGATTCTACGCGATTAACAAACAGGCCATTCGAGATGGTGAATTGACAATCGTAAAAATGATGATCAAAAGGAAACGCAAAGCTGTAAAGCTCTGTATGGGAATATTATCATTCTTAACCCTTTGCACCACGTCACCAGATACTTACATATAAAAACAAAGAAATAAAAACTACATGTCTAAATAACCACGAGCTACTTCTCTTCGTACACCTAAGACGATTTAGCCGAGAGCAAATCTAAGGAAGTAATTAAGGGTGCAAAGGTTCAATCATCCGGGAAGGCTCTCCCTGTACTCAGATCTATTATAGTTGGGGCCACGGTATAGCGAGGTCGTAAAATCGGTTAGGCGTCAAAGTAAACATGTTTTAGCTGCCGGGACCCCGAAATTGACAGAAATACGAGCAGATAAGTACTTGAAACCATTGTCAGGACCGTACGAAGAATTTTTGTATCCAGCGTCAATGTATCTTGTATGATATATCAAAGAAAAAATTCTTAATCACATTACAATTTTTCTTTCTTGTTTTCTAATTTATTGAGTTCGTCTTCCTTTTCATTGTTGATATTCTTCTTCGATTTTGATCACCCTATTCACAGTTTTTTTCCAATTATGCGGTTTAATACTGTCCATTTCTCTTTTTATTAATTCAACAACTTGTTGATGAAATTTCGGGCATCTATTTTTTCTTCTTATATTCAATTTTAATTGAGCCCAAATCATTTCTATTGGATTAAATATGCAGAAATATGGTGGCAATCTCAGGACAGTATGGCCGTTCTTCTCTGCTATTTCATCAATAACATATCTTTTTTTAAATTTTCCAATTTTTAAAATTTCTTTCTAAATTTCTTAAAAGATAGTGATTAATATTAAATATTTTCCATTTGTAAATGAAATATCATTTTCCATTTGAAATACCAAATCATATGCTACCATTCATTTATTGTTAGAATCCTCAAGCAGACTGCAACGCACGGCCCTGAGTGCCGCAGCATCAATAGGTGCCGCTTCTTAAGAGCTTAATTTACGACCTCGCCATATCTTGGCCCCGACTATACATTGAAAAAATTGGTTGCTAGATTATCTCGTTATTATCCAGCGTGAGGGATATATAGATGAATAACATATTTGATCGTTTTCGTCTATTTACAGGTAATATTTTGAATTTGCAATACATTATAACATTTCTGTACCTCGCAAATATAAAGTAGCTGTCCTTCTACTTAGAAATATTTACATTGCAGCAAAGATATAAATATTTGAAACCAATTCCTCCAAGTGGCCAAATACTTACGGACGGTAGTGTATATTATACAGTACAAAGTATCCCATGCAAGGTGTCGCAACGGAATTTCAGGGCTTCTTTTGAAATTTACAAAAAATTGTTTTAGACAAAAGTTGAACTACATTTAAATATACGTAACTTTGATAAACCATAGTTTCTTTATCTACATTTTCCTTCGGAGATACGAATGTTACGTTTCGTTTCTATAAACTCTCTCGCGATTATTCTGAGCACGTGAGAACACGACCAATTTGAAAGAAAAAGAAATACCTTGCCCTCGATGAAAGCCTCTAAATAGGGTGCAGGCCGATTATACCATAGCAAATGGAGGACAATAAGTGGAAACGAAGTTCGTTAGCCGTCGACACCCGGTCGAACAAGCCACGATCCTTTTAGGAGGCTGGAAATTCCGGGATCGTAGTTGCGTTAGGCGAATTCGTTAGCCAAACTCTTCCCACTGCATCCCTAGTGCACGCGTGTACGTGTCAGGCGGCGAATTAAACTCTTCTGTTCCTTTTCTGTTTTGATCCTGCGATTAAGTGGCTAGACAAGAGCTGCGAACTTATTTCGAAAAGAAGGAGCAAAATGAGACGTTGCGACCACTGTTACGGTATCCAAATGGAATTTCAATTGTGAATTCGTTTGAAAGTGAATTTTTTCAAACATAAAAAGAAAAGAAAGAAAAAAAAAATTGTAGAAGATTTTCAGTATTTGTAATCTTTTCTCGATTTTGTGTGATTCCAGGGGACGTCATCGACTGCTGAACGGCAAGAGACGAAAAATCAGCTGGTATGTCAAATAATCAGCTGGTTGACTCCTGTCTGTAAGTGTCTTTCTCTCCTCGAGCTCTCAGTCGAGAGGCTCGTAACCAATTAATACCATACATTCTCTTCTATCTCTATACTACATCCTATCTACATCTGTCTCTCTTCTACTTGTGAAAATTAAAAGAAAAGATTGTTCGTCTGCTTTTCTTCTCCGTTTACTACCAACCACTGTTCGAGCGTTAACGAAACTCGTAACTCGGCTAATTGGCAAAACTCGTAGCTCTATTACACTTTGTAGTAACAGCTTTTGGAGATAAAAGAAAGAAAGGGGCAACAACGTCTGTAATATTATTGCATTCCCATTCTGTCGTTCTTCTCCACTTGGCTCTTTCGGTTACGTTTCTTTGTCGATCTCTCTTGTTGCCGATGTAAAAACAGATGAAAAAGACAGTTACAACATCTATAGTCCGTTTCGAGATGTTGCACCCTACACTAGGAAGCACGTACACTAGTCCTATCCGACGCGCGGATTAATCCAAGCGAAATTATTAATGTCAGGCTGGTGAATCGTCGGATCGAGCAGAGACAGGAGCACAGCATTACGCACACTGAGATCACGCAGAGGTGACTAACATGACATAATCGACTGGGTTAGTCATTCTGAGCAATTAACGCGTCCCTTTGTTACACGATCATCTGTAAAATGATAAGCCCCTCTCTGTTTTTAATCGTTCTTTCATTCGAGCCAATTTCACTTTTTAATCGTTATTTAACCCTTTCTGGACGACGGATTACCTGTGAATATGTAATTTGGACAGTATCTCTGTTTTTTCTTTCACGCTAAAACATTTCGAAATTTGGTTTTCTAATGAGAGAAACGGAATCACCAATATGTAACGTCTGTAAGCAAATTATATCGACCAGTCACCTACTATTCGAATGCAGAAGATACCGCACCCAAAGACAAAAATATGACGTCACAGAAACACGTAGAAAATACCTTAAACTACCTAAAGGACATCAGCATCTACTATAATATATAATCGGATAGAAACGAGGACAACAAGACCTAGTCGTCGCTAATGACCTGAAGATCGATGCGACGTAAAACTCAAAAAAAAAAAAAAATTTGGTTTTCCTTAAATATAGACATATGAGTTTATGGCAAAGTCAACTTAAAAATATGGGAGTTATTGGTTGCATTCATAGTGTTTTATGAAGGCACACGTGAGTCCATTGTCCTGAAAGGATTAATTCGTGTAAATTTTATTTTGAAACACATCATTTGTCGGGAATCGTTTTTGATACCGAATAGCGAAGAAATATTACGCTCCTCGTGCATACTGATGGTTAATTTGCGTAAAAAGATGCGATTATCAGAATGATTAATACCAGCAGCACTAACACGTGTGTGTTCGTTCAGCATGGCTGCAAGAAAAGTGGTGTGTGACGAGGACACCAGGCGAGTAGTTTAGCGCAATTAGAAGTGTTTTTACATGATGCTTTGCTTTGTTTTTCATTTTCATTGGTATGTGTGTGTGTGATCTGTTTTATTATTTCTTTTGTCTATATTAATATTAGTTAGATCGTACGATCTATCGATGTGCGCTGGAGGATCATACGGATCGAGACGGTGATTGGATTTGATATTTGATTTTTGCAGACGCGTTCTCCAGGAGAAGGGCCCCGACATGCCGCAATACACGTAAGATATCGAATAAATTGATGATTGTTTTAGAGTTGTGCACAGTGGAATGGACGTGTTTCTAATTGATCGTTATTGTGGACGTTTTGCAGCGGACAGAGTGATGCAGATTACCACGGAAGTAACGGCCAGGCGGACACCCATTCGTTGCATTCGTCTCATTTGTCTGTCCAGGAGGATCCATTACTCATCCGGAGCCATAAGCAGCAAACTACCCAACAAGTGAGATCCGTTTTCGCGTTTTATCACCGGTCTAATTCGTTAACCAACGATTTCCCTTCTAATCTAGATGACTACACTCTTCGAAAGTGCACCCCCTGCACTTTTTACGAATTCTCGTTCGTAGTGCTATTAGTGTTCTTAGTAATTTTAGCGCTTTAAACATAGTTTAAGCTTAGAATTTTCGAAATTCTCAGAACTTTTGCAGATCTGAGAATTCTTGGATCTTTTAAAACGTAAGGAGCTCTTGAAATTTGCAGCATTCTCACAATCTTAGAATTCTCAGCGCTCGAAATTTCAGAACTTTGGAATTTCAGAATTCTCAACGGTATTAAAATTGCAGAATCCTCAGCGCTCCTAAATCTCAGTGCTCTCAGATCTCAGAGCTCTGGGATTTCACGGCTCTCGGAGGTTTCAAATCTCAGAATTCTCAACTCTCAAAATTTTATAATCCTCAGCTCAAATACCAGCGCTCTTAAATCTCAGCGCTTTGGGATTTCACAGCACTCGGAGGTTTAGAATCTCAGAATTCTCAATTCTCAACACCTTATAATCCTCAGCTCAAATATAGCGCTTTTAAATCTCAGTGCTCTCAAATCTCAGCGCTCTGGGGTTTCACAGCTCTCGGAGGTTTCAAATCTCAGAATTCTCATCTCTCAACACCTTATAATCCTCAGCTCAAATATAGCGCTTTTAAATCTCAGTGCTCTCAAATCTCAGCGCTCTGGGATTTCACAGCACTCGGAGGTTTCAAATCTCAGAATTTTCATCTCTCCAAATTTTATAATCCTCAGCTCAAATTTAAGCGCTTGAAAACCTCAGCGCTCTGGGATTTCACATCTCTCAGAGGTTTAGAATCTCAGAATTCTCAACTCTCAACACCTTATAATCCTCAGCTCAAATATCAGCGCTTTTAAATTTCAGCGCTCTCAAATCTCAGAGCTGTGGAATTTGCACTCGGAGGTTTCAAATCTCAGAATTTTCATCTCTCCAAATTTTATAATCCTCAGCTCAAATATAGCGCTTTTAAATCTCAGCGGTCTGGGATTTCACATCTCTCAGAGGTTTAGAATCTCAGAATTCTCAACTCTCAACACCTTATAATCCTCAGCTCAAATATCAGCGCTTTTAAATTTCAGCGCTCTCAAATCTCAGAGCTGTGGAATTTCACAGCACTCGGAGATTTAGAATCTCAGAATTCTCAACTCTCAACACCTTATAATCCTCAGCTGAAATTTAAGCGCTTTTATACCTCAGTGCTCGGAGGTTTAGAATCTCAGAATTCTCAACTCTGCAAATTTTATAATCCTCAACTGAAATTTAAGCGCTTTTAAACCTCAGTGCTCTGGGATTTTAGAACTCTCAGAGCTCTCAAATCTCAAAATCCCAGCACTGTCAGAAAGCGGTGAATTCGAATTCCTCATAGGTGACGAACGTGTCGAAGGTGGTGCGCGAGGTGTCACACATGGAGCCGGATCCAGGCGCGGTCAGCTACATGTCGGTGCCGCTGATGTCCCAGGACTACCAGCATGTGGACCCACGTTATCCAACGGACTCGTACATGGTCGGTTTCGATCATTACGAGCCCTACCTCGGCTATCCACCACAGCCAGGCTATCCAGGTCCTCCACATGGCATTTACATGCCACGCTCGCATTCCCCTCACAGTCCTCATAGTCCTTCGGAGCATAGTCGTGCCTCGCCTCCGCACGGTAAATAATTACCATTTTTATTCACCATATATCGTTTCAATTGAATATTGCGTAAGAAGAAAAACAAAGAAAAGAGGAATATAATCGAGACGATAAATCAAGATATTTTCCTTGTTCTGTTCACCTTGAAGAATACCTGCGCAAGGCGGCGCCATACGTCGAAGGAGGATACAACGACATCGATCCAGGTCTGAATCCAGCGTTGCAGGATCACTATCGTATCACACCTAGTCCAGGCGGTCCAGGAGATCAATATGGTACGTCAGTTATCGGACCAGCAACGCAGACAGTGTCCCTTTTTTTTCCCCTCTTTCACACCAGTTGCAACGATTTTTCGAGCGCGACAGCGGTGACCCAGACAGCTCCATAACGAGATATTCAGCTATCATGTTGCCGCGGCTATTTGTCTGGCCGTGCACAGCATAATTCACTTTAATTATCTCCATGCCTGACATTCGTTGTTATTTTGTGTTTCCCTCTAGATCAAATCAGCAACTCTTGGAATATGGATGACTCTGGCGAACCCTCTCAGCATCCTCATGGTAGGGTCACATCAATAATTTATTTAACACTCTCTCTCTCTCTTTTTCTATCCTTCATCTTTCACTCTCTATCTTTTGCATTCTTCATTTCTCTAACTGTTTATCGTTTGACGAGACACTCTCTAATCCATATTCCACTATTTTTTCTTTTTTTTTTTCTTTCATATCACTGCTAATCTACTCTATCCAGATAATGCGAGTGAATTATGCCTTTCGCGTGTCTGTATGACGTCAGAGGAAACCTGGAAACACTCTGCTAGTAGAGTTCATAATCCAACCATGTTTGGATCGGTCTTTCTTTCAGACGAGAATAAAGTTGCCTATGGTTATGTGTCTACGTCTCCCTATGGACCCGTAGGATACGGCCCTGCCGTTGGTGTTGGTCCAGTTACAGTTCCAAGCGATGTACCAGGCTACGATGAGGGTCATCCTGTGCCACTTACATCTGGAGTACCTCCAGGAATGTTCGAGGACGAGGTCCATCTTCAGAGACTACAATCTCGACACCCTGTAGTCCCTGGTATGGCCAGTCCACTCGACGACGATCAGAAATCCATGAGATGGCGAGACCCTAATCTATCCGAGGTCATAGGCTTCCTGAGTAATCCGAATAATATAATAAAAGCGAACGCTGCCGCGTATCTTCAACATCTATGCTACATGGACGATCCAAACAAGCAAAAGACGCGAAATATGGGCGGTATACCACCGTTGGTGCAATTGTTGGATCACGACAACCCCGACGTGTATAGGAATGCTTGCGGCGCACTGAGGAATCTGTCTTACGGTAGACAGAACGACGAGAACAAGAGGGCTATCAAGAATGCTGGCGGAGTGCCTGCTCTGATCAATCTGCTGCGCAGGACGTCTGATGCTGATGTGAAGGAACTGGTCACGGGAGTTCTGTGGAACTTGTCCTCTTGTGAGGTAAGAAGTAGAACCGTGGAACGTTCGGTTTCATTGATTTATCAGGTTGTTGCATATGAAAAGGCTGATTTCACAAGCTCCTGATGTTTTCAGAAAATTGTTATCAAATGATAAAGCTTAAAGGTAACCAGAAACAGCAGGACTGGCGGTTCGTCGATTGTTTTATTGTTGGATCAAGATGAACTTTAAATGACCATGTTTTAACAGGAAAAAGGGTTGAAAAGTGTTTTCGAAGAAAAAATTTATTTTAAATAAAGGCATAAGTAACCTCGTTTTGCGATGGACAAAGTGGATCATACTTCGATTGATGAATATTATGTTTACTAAAACTACAAATGTTGAAAGTCTCATTCACCTGTTAGCTGGGAAAGACCGATCAGTATTCACTCGATCGATCAGTATTTAAAGTAGAACGTTTCATTTATTGAAGGAATCCTCATTTTTAATTGTCTCATTTGAAATACACAAGACTTGCATTTGTAGGTATCAAAATAAAGTTTTTAATTATACGTTGAAAAGTTTTCATTTCTGACTAGCTAACTTCGTCTGCAACAACCTAATTATACATGAAAGTTCTGTTCCACGTGATTCACATATCTTAATTTACTCTTCTCTCCTCTATTTATAATCTACCCGATAACATGATTCTTAGAACTAGTCACTCTGCCAAACTGTTTGGAACGTTATATCCTACTTATCTAACAAACCAAGTAAAAACTACTCAAACAGAGAATGTCTGCTAATTTCACAAGCGTCACTTTCACACCTTCCGCCGCAGGACCTGAAGAAGTCCATCATCGACGACGGTGTAACAATGGTGGTGAACAACATAATCATCCCGCACAGTGGTTGGGATCCAAGCTCTTCCAGTGGCGAAACCTGCTGGTCCACCGTCTTCAGAAACGCTTCTGGTGTTCTGAGAAACGTGTCCAGCGCAGGAGAGTACGCAAGGAAGAAGCTTCGTGAATGTGAAGTTTACGTAGTAAGATCGGCCATCGAGAAATCGAACATTGGTAACAAGATCGTGGAGAACTGCGTGTGTATCCTGCGGAACCTGAGCTACCGGTGTCAAGAGGTCGAGGATCCTAATTATGACAAGCATCCGATACAATCGACGGTGCAGAACAGGGTAGCAGCACCTGCCAAAGGTGAGAGCTCGCGGATGATGCTTGTTGCATTCCGGGAATGAGACCGAGTGTACCCTTGCCTGCGTGCCATGGTAAACACGCGGGTTGTTCCCTCAGTGGGCATGCGGTGACACGCATGCGGCCGGATTGTGTGTGTTGCGCTGATAAGCGGCTCTTTCCCCGGGTTCAAGATAAGATAAGGGAAGTTCGCACCTATTGCGAACTACGGAGGTCAGACAGGCCTTCTGAAACGAGCGGGTGTAATTTTAGAATTATCTGACGCTTTGGTGGCCGCACTTTTCATGAAAATTCGCAAAATTTTCTTGATCATTTGAAATTCAGACAAGAGAAGCTATTGGATTTATGATATCTAAGCGACACTCACGGCTTAACCGTTTACTGATAGCTTTGCAAATAAAATTGCTCTCTGTGTAAAGACTGTGTAGGGTTAGGCGACAAGTGCTGAAACATTGCTTTAGCTTAGAGAACTTGGAAATGGGATACTAAAGCATAGACCTGAATAAATCAGCCTAAGCGGTCGTCAAAGTGTTAAAACCACCTCATAGTTCATACCATATCCAGCTAAATTGTAGAATCAATAGTCGTAGCTTATAGTCTTAATACAGTTCAAGTTAAAAGAAAGAAAGAAAAAAAAAAATTGTATAAAGAAAATATACATCCGCTTGGCAAGACAGTATTGTACAGTAACTCAATCGCATATCGACGATGTATTGCAGGTCTCAGACTTCATGAAGTGTGAGACGTGCAAGGTAGCCATTAGGATCCGTAGTTGGCACCGTATATACTCTCTCGAGTGAACCAAAAAAAGAAATGATATTCCACACCTGTGTACACTAAACGTTCGTTGTGATGCTTATATACGTCTCTGTTTGGAAGTTTCTTCTGTTGGTATTATTACCGCTTACACGTTCGATGGAAAAATTGGATGTGATCGGTATTATTATATAGCGATAGCACAAACTATAAATTGCCCAGTATCTATATCTCTCTTTGCAACTATACTCTAATTTATGTTCCCTTCGGTATTATGATTTTCCACTTGTTTCATTCTTAAATCCTTGTATCATAAGTTCTTCTTCCTGTACAAGGTCACAATACTTATAAACTTAGATGAAAAAGAAAAAGAAAAAAAAAAAGAAAAATCCTTTCTAGTTTAGCATGGATTAAAATGTGTTTCAATCTTTTTAGCATACAGTTTATGCCAAGGTAAGATTATTCTTGTAATTCCAACGCTAAAATTTAGTTCTTCCTATACAATTTTTTTTTCATTCATTTTTCTTTATCTTGAGAAAAGTTTCATTAGTCTGTGCATGCACTACGCTTCTCTCGACTTTTCTGGTTGTTCAGGCTGATTATTATCGCGTATCCACTTAGATATCCCAGAGGCAGGCGTATCGTTTGGCAAACAGATCACGTGATCGACGTTGCAATCATTGTGCAAATATTGATTCCGTCGACCACGCTGTATTCGTTACTTGAATAAAAAAAGGAGCAAGATAATACTGTTACACGCAGTTTGTATGGAATCCGTGCAAATGAACGGAGATCACTAAAGACACTATAGAGACTAAACACATAGAACAGTAGAGTGCCCTTGCTTTCCTCCAAAGCGTTACAATTGATTTCATTAGCAGCCCTTGTACACCAAGCCTTAATAGTGCATCTTGCCTGTTCCCATGATTGGCTCACTGTAAGTGCTCTGTGTTTGAAGCATTGGTGTGGCTGTATAATTAGAAGTAGCATACACAAACCAACATAATTCCCTTTCAGTCCTTCAACATTTAAAAAATCTCCTCTTAAACCTTTAGTTTGAACTGCATGCTCAGCTACTGTTGCCCAAATTAAACACAATTCTAAAACTCCAAAGCTGGAAGTTCATTCAATGATATTAGGCCATACATCTTTTATGCAACATTCATTAGTGACCAATTAATCATTATTTAATTCTCCAATTAACCTCAGCTCCCCATTATTCTGCTCTAGGTGAAAACTTGGGATGTTTTGGAGGAAGCAAGAAGAAGAAGGATGGCCAGCCTGTGCAGAAGGAGACCACAGCATCACGTACCACCAGCCAAAGAACAGAACCAGTCAGAGGCATGGAGTTGCTTTGGCAACCAGAGGTGGTCCAATCCTATCTGAAGCTGTTGCAGACTTGTTCGAACCCTGAAACTCTGGAGGCTGCAGCTGGGGCACTTCAGAATCTTGCTGCTTGCTACTGGCAGCCTAGCATTGAGATTCGTGCTGCTGTGAGGAAGGAGAAGGGTCTTCCTATTTTGGTAGAGCTTCTGCGGATGGAGGTATGATTCTTGAGGAAGTTAGATTTAGAAAAGTCAATATATTCATTGCATGATAGAATTTTTGATAGAGTACAGCAGAGTGAAATTGAGGAATCTGCATTTTTCCCGCAGGTGGACCGTGTGGTCTGCGCCGTAGCCACAGCTCTCAGGAATCTAGCGATAGATCAGCGCAACAAAGAATTAATAGGAAAATATGCCATGCGTGATCTCATCCAGAAGTTGCCCTCTGGGAACAACCAGCACGATCAAGGGACCAGTGACGATACAATCGCAGCGGTCCTGGCCACTTTGAACGAAGTGATCAAGAAGAACGCAGAGTTCTCGCGATCACTGTTAGACGCTGGTGGTGTCGACAGACTGATGAACATCACCAGGCAACGCCAAAAATACACGCCTCGTGTTCTTAAATTTGCAGGCAAGAAACGTGCTCCTGAGATCTTTAACTATGTCTTCTTCTTCTTCTACAGCTTTTAAATAATTTCTTGCTAGAAGAATTTAAAGACGTGTTTATTGTGGTTTGTAGGACAAGTCTTGTTCACTATGTGGCAGCACCAAGAGCTGAGAGACGTCTATAAGAAACACGGCTGGAAAGAGCAGGATTTCGTGACGAAAACAGTAGCAGCGCGGAATTCAGGGCCTAATTCACCCAACAACGCGAACAGGTAAATACTGTTGAATAGTTCCATCATATTATTTTATTATTAATTTTCAAATTAATCGTTTCTTTTCCTTAAAACCAACTAATCTTTCATTTTCTTAATTTCTGTTCCCCTGGACTCTGCGTTTAACTTTTTAAGTATATGCTTTATCCATTCCTTTCTACTTAGTTAGATAATTTAATTTAAGCAGAGTCCGCATTTTGAACTTCCTATTGAACTTCTTGACACTACGTTAAATGTAGCTATGATTGTAGCACGCTGAACCGACCAATGGCCAGCCAAGGGAGCACCAGATACGAGGACAGAACGATTCAGAGAGCAAACATGAACTCGAATAACGTTGGTCGACCTACTATATATCAGCCTGTAAGTAACAACAACTAATGGTACCGATGACGAGAAAGTTATAGTCTTCATTAGGGCATAGATCAGACACAGTGTTCTTCAGTAAAAGTAATAGGGGTAGTTTCTGAAGAATGTGCATGGACAAGAGTCCTGTTCAGGGTATCTATAATCTTCCATGAAATTTCATTCCATTGTCAGATTTCTTTGATTCATAGAGTTACCATATAATTTAGTTGACAGATAACTTAGCAAAAGAAAAATATAAATAAAATTAGCAAAACGTCCAGATTGAAAGATGAGCTTTGAACATAGTTCTTAGTTTTCAGAGTCTTCCTCTTGCGAGCAAGAGAGCAATATCTTGCAATTACATTTTGTTTGTAGATATCTAATGTACATTGTACACAGATGCATTTTGTTGTTTCCTCTTTTATTTTTTGTTAACTGTTTTATATTATACATACATAGTATATACGTATATCTATGAGGACATTCTTAGGCGAATAACGATATCGTGTATCCACGGAGGACGTATTAATCGCAGAACGCTATTATTTATACGATATTTATCCGCTTACGCGGAGATCGATGTAGAAAAAAAATAATACGACATTGTAACGGGAGCGGAAAATTCATGAGAGAAAAAAGAAAGTGACAACGGCACACCTCACACAGTTGTGATACAGAGGGGAGAGCGACTAACCTAACCTACATTTATCATAGGTGTATAAACTAAGTCAATTAACGAGTACCAATTATAATCCACTGTGTTTCATGCTGTATGAAACCCGTATTATTCGATAGAATACGCAGTATTACCATAGAGAGATGGGTACGCATAAAACAGTCCACGGAATTATCGAATATCTAGCATTTTTACATAATAATCGACCGATACACTTACGTAACGCGCGTTATCGCCGCGTAACCGGGGAGGATTTGCGTCGTACGCGATAATGAATGCGCCTAAATACCGCTTTATCGTGAATTACGAGTGAAACGTCGATTGTCAAAATGCATTTTATCGAAATGCACGGTTCAACGACGCGAGTTGCTCCTCGAGCCGTTCGTTACATCCGGCAACCATTTTTGTTTCAGCGAATTTTCGTATACTTCAGACTTTTTATACTGAACCATGCATGAACTCTGATGATTTTATCTTAATGAAAATGTGTATCATTGTAGGGAACAAGTGTTTTCTTTTTAACATCGAACTGTTATTATTAATGTGTCGAAGCGATTGTATAAGGGAGTAGCCATTACAGGACCAAATACTTAACACTTTCCGCCAATTAGAGAGCATATTCAGCCGTAATTAAATGACGAGTATTAGTATTAACCTAAAAATTTATCAAACATCACAGATGATACTTTGAACAGAAAGAAGCGCACAAATTCTTTGTCTCTAAAAACGGCTGAAGTTCGCTGCTTAATTGACAGTGATTAATACGATTATCGTAGAGCGTAGCGTGACAGTGCATCCACCTGTTCCACGAAATTCCACCACGAGAAGTCAGTCTCTAAGGAAGATTTAATTTCTCGCTGTGAGAATGGAAAATAATCTATATATACACATTAGAGTGTTAGGTTTCGATTCAACGCACGACACTATTTTCCGGTTCGAACAAGCAGGGTAAAACGTTTAACCAGAAGCACAAAGAAAGCTCATATTCTTTTCTCGGAGGAACAAATCGACAAAACGAAGAGATCTTTTTAATACACGAACACACGTACACTTATTAAGCGGTTCTATCGTATGAGAGAAAACAAAAGAAACAAAAAAAAAAAAAAAAGGAAGTAAACGCTAAACGCACCTCGAAGCATGGTTTATAGTGACACGTTGACTATTGCACGAACTTATTTATAATCTATTTATATCCAAATTAATCGAGCATAAATAAAAGAGTATCTGACAGTATCCACTGTTTCCGTTCTTCTCGTTGTACGATTATTTTGGGAACGTTCGAATTAATTTTCACCCAATTTTCCTTCAACTCACAAGATATTTAAAACGACAATGAGAAAAAGTAATAGTAAAAAAAAAAGCACAGAAAAAAACACCAAACCCCATGAGCCGACGCGCCGGCCTGCCCCCTCCGCGCCAGTGCCCCAAAAAGAAAACTAACCGTTGGCTTGTGTGTGTGTTGCAGCAACCGAAACCCGGTGAGCCGCTCTACGCGCAAGTTAACTTGGAGAAGAAAAAGAAGCGGCAGTATGAGCTGGGGGTGGGCCAGGCGCAGGGTCAGGGCCCGGTCGTCGGCTCGGGAGTGGGCGTCCCTGGTGGCGCCTTACCAGGTGGCCAATGGGTAGCAGATGGCGTTGGTGTGCCCGACGGTTCAGCCGCCACCGCAACGGTGAACGTTCCACCGAATTCTACCGCCGCCTCTGCTGGCGATTCCTGGGTATAACAGGGTCCAACCATGGTCCAGGAGGCTGGTGTCCTTCTTCAGAGGCTGCTGCAAGTGTGAAGTCGCCGGCTGACGTCATCTTGGATGCAGGAGGACTCGAGGAAGCGTTTTCAGAGGAGAAGAGAACCGTAGACGTTGTATCTTGCCGATTTTGCTGGCGTTTCATTTGGGAAGAAGACTGGCTAGGGCATTGTGGATTAGATGAACGAAGGAATTTTTGTTCTTGTTGGAGGATATTCCAGAGGGAAACACGGAAGACTGAGGACAAGAAGGGTATAGAGGTGTTAGTTGAGGCTTGAGATACTTCAGGACGTCTCATGTAGGAAAGCTTTCGTTTTGGATCATGCAATATATATACACCGTCTTTACGTACAGTTTAGAGAAGTAACAGAAAGAGAAAAAGAGAGGTTAGAATTGAGAGGAGAAAGAGATGCATGAGAGGCGAGGTACAGTCATAAGACTGC
>NW_017100397.1:271052-274744 GCF_001263275.1 Habropoda laboriosa | reverse complement strand
AGAAAGAGTATATATATATATATATTATATTATATATATTATATATATATATATGTACACGTACATACGTATGCATACACATACACGGAGGACACGTGTAGAAGTTATCGATCACTACATTATATATTATATTATATAAACTTTCTGAGGCTGTGGGTGTGGCATGTAACGAGGAATATGCCGAATATTTGCGAGCTGCACTTTGTGTTTTTGTTTTTCTCCGATCTTTTTCGAAAAACATGATTGAGAAGTGACGAGATGCGAGAAAGAAAGAAAGTGTGTGAGAGGGAACGTGTGTGATAGTGCGCGAATACTTTCGTCTGCCTGCCCGTATAAAACTGTCCAATCGCGTGCGTAGAAATGTAAGAGATGTAAGATGGCGGAATAGAGAAGCACCTTCGTCGAGAGTTTTACTGTCAATAGACGGAATCTGATGAATTTTGTCGCGACAAGAGTCTGTTCTCGTTCTTGAAAAAGCTGTCCAAGATGAACGGCGAAGAATAATTGCATCTAGAAGAGTTAAAAGATCGAAAATAAAAAGTGAAAAATCGCGTGGTGTTCGTGAAATTGAGGTTATCACGGTTTTTCGCTGTT
The DNA here is from genome assembly GCF_001263275.1 of Habropoda laboriosa. Taxonomy (NCBI): domain Eukaryota; kingdom Metazoa; phylum Arthropoda; class Insecta; order Hymenoptera; family Apidae; genus Habropoda; species Habropoda laboriosa. Next base: position 274,150 of record NW_017100397.1, on the reverse strand, counting down.
GTTATTCTTTTTCTTCGCATTTCAAAAGTATTATTATTCGAAAAGAGTGATCAAAACGAGATCTAGACGAGGGGGAAAGAAATGAAAAATCGACGAACCAAGAGGATGGGTGCGAATGAGATAGGAATATGTGATGTTCAATGTTATCGAATGTTTGACAGAAAATTTAATTCTTCTTTGTCGATTCAGAATTATATATACATAGAATTATATATATATATAAACGCCTCGCAGTGTGCACGTCACGATCAATCAATTACAAGAAGTAATAAAAGAGAAAGACAAATTAATGTCGTCGATCGTCTCATGTAACCGGTCCAATCGTGTTTCTTCGATTACTATCATCCACGTAGTTTTCTATACCAGTCCAGTTTTGTACATACTCATCTCCTCCCCATCTGAGCGAATTCGTACGATTTTATTCGCCTTTTCATTCATCAAGAACGAACGACGACGTTAATTTTTCATTAAAACGAGAAATAAACCGTGAAACATATGGTTGCAAAGATCGTGGATGTGCCATTAAAGGCAGAAACTGTATTCGTCGTTATTCTGGTATCAGTCGCGTCAGGATCGACCCTCCTCGAGAGGAACGAAATAAAAACGGAGAAAAAGAAGATCGTCTCACACAATCGTTTCTACTGTAATATTGTTAATAATATTGCAACAGTGATTCAATAGTACTCAATATCGTCAACTATATCATGTACTGTTTATACAAACTCTTTTGAATAGGAATAATTATTACTATTACATCCATCGTGTATGTAAGTATCGTATTCTCCAAATGCACGATTCATCAGTGGATGGATTTATCAGTTTATAATAACAATTTCATTGTTGGATCACTGTTACATTATTATCCTGTTAGAATGATCGTAGAATGTGTTTTTTTTTTTCTGTAGAAACGACCGTGTGACTAATTGTATCGAGAGATAAAGAGAAGACAAAGTGGCAGGAAAATGAGCCTTCACGAGAGAGGCAAACTTCGAGCTTATCGTTCGGACTGTTAGCAGATCCTACGCACGCAGTCAAGCGCGAAATCGGCGCGAGAAAAAAAAACCTCTTAGAGGACCTTGGACCATTCCGCTCAATGTGACACGCACGGCTCTGTTAATAATATTCAACCCTCTGGATACGTAGCTTTTTTTTTTGGAAAAATACAGCTTTGGGATTTATTGAAATTTAAACAAGTATTATCTTAAATATTCTCGAGGATTCTCTGGTGTTTGTAATTAATACAGGAGTTCTAAATTGAAGTTTCAATAAATTCCAAATCTGTGAACGTTTTCATGATGTTTTTTTCCCTGGTCTTTTATTTCTTCGTGGAGGAATTTTTCGAAGATTTCACAGAAAATTGTGTGAAAGTTAGAATTCCATAGAAATTAAGAATACTGTAAAATGTTGAAATATTTTCTCCATGGAAGAAAGGAGACTGGAGAATTGAATGAAAAATTGAAAATAGGAGTTGTAAGAGGGATATTCGAGGAAATTAAGGATCCTCTTCGACGGTCCAAAGAATTCTCATTAATTGATATGCGATAAATTGATTTTTGGATTGTTGGGGGATCAACAGAGTCGCCATGATCGACACGAACGAACCGAGATTTTGATATCCGCTTTTTATTGTTTTCGTGTACCAGCGTTTCTAATTTTCTACGAGGACTAACGACGAGCGAGAATGGAAGAAAATTTGGTGGAGGGAGTCGGAGGATTTTTTGTAAAAGTAGTCTGTGGAGTGACATGCTCACAAAACGAGAAAAAAAGAGCAAAAAAGATAGAAAAAAAAGGAAAAGTATACCGGAGGCTGACCAGCGGAGACTAGAAATATCTTTTATTTCTATAGATTTTTTAAGGGGAATCACTGTGCTGAGGAATTTTTAACACTTACAAGGATAATTTGTGTAATTTATGTTTTCTCAGAAAAATTCTTGCTTTGTGATATAATTTAACGCTATTATTAAAAGAATATTATTTCTTCAGCACAGTCGAGCAATTTTTGTTATTCAAATTATTTTTCTAATTCTAATTTGAGGGACCTCTGCAATTTTCTCAGCGAGAAAAGTGGCAATTATCATGGCAGCTGTTTAGGATGCAATATTACTATATCCAAAAATGATTTCTATTTTTTTATTATTGTTCTTTTCTTAACGAGAGAATATTAGAAACAAACATGAATCCTCCTTGAACCTATTTTATATTTTTTTAAATAATTTCTAAACGATGTTTGTTGAATTCTTACTGAAAATTTGAGCTCGTTGAAGGAGGATTTGAATCTGATTAAAAAGGAAGGAAGAAGCTTCTGCGCGATTCAGCCTGCGGTTTCAAACCTTGGAGAGAAAAAGGGGACAAAAAAAAAAAACAAAACAAAAAAAAAATGTAATAAATGAAACGAACAGAGCACCGGTTAAATGCGACGCGTCCGAAATTTTTTAAAAAATACGACGTCGCGTTTTACTAGCGATTTTTACGCCGTTTTTTACACGATTCTCGCCGGCCTAAGGAGCTGTCTTTTCCACGAGACGGTGAACCATGCCGCTTTGCACTGCTTTCTCGCGGAGCACTCTGCGAATCGACCTCGATCCTTCAATCGAGAGATCAGCTACTAATTGAAAAAGATGTCCTGATCATTAAAATTATTTTTCTTTAATTTCTTCGAACTCCCATATTTACCATCCGAAAAATTTCCTCGAGTTTTGTTTCGAACTGAAAATTTGACGATTCTTTCGCCTCAGTTTAAAAATTCATACAAATTTACAAAGTCCCGATTCTTCTTAACCAATTATTTTCAAGATTCAACAATTTTCTCCCGGCCAGTTTAAAAATTCGTTCAAATCCAAAACTTTTTGCTACGATTTGGAATTGAATATTTGGTAAGTCTTCTGTGCCAATGTGAAATTTCCCCGAAGTGGAAAAGAGTTTCAGAATTTCTACTAATTTCCCCGTTCCACGAAAATTGAAAAGTTCTCAAAATTTCCACCGACATTTCCCACATTTCTCTGATATATTTGGAACTCGTTTCATTTAAAAATTCGAAATTTTTTTAAAATTTTGCCTCCGTTTGAAATTTCCCGCGGAGGTATTCGTAAATACCTCCC
>NW_017100397.1:264438-270642 GCF_001263275.1 Habropoda laboriosa | reverse complement strand
CTGATCTGTTTGGAACTTGTTTTATTTAAAAATTCGAAATTTTGTTAAATTTTTGTTTCTGATTGAAATTTCCTGCGAAGGTATTCATAGTCGAGGGCGATCGAGATCGATTCCCGAGCCGGCCGCCCGAAGATTCCAGCTTCACCCTTCACCGCGATCATCGTCACCGATCACTCGAGAAGACTGATAGCGCGCAAGTCGAGTGACTCCATCAGACCGCTCCATCAGAATCGACCTCGTGAAAAAGAAAACAAGTAAAGAAATGAAAAAAAAAAAGAAGAAAAAATAAAGAGAGAGAGAGAGAGAGACAGAGAGAAACACCAGCGGACAAGCAAAAAGATAACGGAAAAGGAAGTAAGAAAAAGAAAATCGAAGAAACCTTCGAAGCAATACAAATTGTAAATCACACCAAGCAGAACGGGCGAGAGAGTTCAGTATCGACAACTTGGATGCAAAAAACAGGGGGAAAGGGTAGAAATTTTGAAAAAAAAAAAATAACAGAAGGGAAGAATCAAAGAAAACACTCTAGAGAGAGAGAGAGAGAGAGGGAGAGAAAACGAAGAGGAAAAAGTCAGGAAAAATCTCACGTATCTCATGTACACATACGCATACATAAGCATACACACATATACATACATGTAATAGGGTGAAAAAGAGAGAGAGATAGAGCGTGAGAGAGAGTGTGTGTGTGTGTGTGTGACACAGACACGTGCATAACGAATAGGAACAGAATAAAAAAAAAAAAGATAGGCTACAGTGCTGCATACATATTTAAATTAAAGGAGCATTAAATAAGCATGGATGTGCATTCTAGATGTATTAGAGGAGTTTCACCACACAATTAGTATTAATTGTAAAACGTTGTAGTGCGACGTGAGGGAGGGGAGGGCCGTGGAGAACCTCTGAAAATTTATTTCTTCTTTAATCTCTTTATACTTCCAACTTTTCACTGCCTCTCTATCATCCCGTTATCACACTTCGTCGTTTCGTGGAGAAATTTTGGTTGGAAAATTGTTGGAATAATTTCTGAAAAATTTCACAGCGATTCTTCGTTGATTTCCCTTTTCTCGTTTTTTTCATTACACCGTTGCACTCCAAATTTCTCCCGGTATCTTCGTATTATTATTGTTCGTTATTTTATCGAAAAATTGTTAAATAATTTCTAAAATATTTTACAGCGGTTCTTTTTAATTTTGCATTTACCTCGGAGGTCTCTCCTCGACCAGTCGCCCTCGAGAGAAACGCGGTGGAGATTTATCATCGTTCACTCGATCATTATCATCGTCATCGTCGTTTTTATTTAACTTCGTAACGTGTTTTTATATCGAAAGGAGTACCGCAGTATATACAATAATTATTAACGAACAAACCAAGAAAAAACGGAAAAAAAAGAAGATCGACTAGTGTATTTCGAACCCGACTGACAACAATTAAAGAATTTAATTGCGCTGAAAAACAGTGGCCACAATTTTTTTCATCCATTCACTTCCCACCAAACCTCCATGGAAAAAAAAAGAAACATTTCAGAGTGAAACAGAGAAGCGACAGAAGAAGGAAAGCTCGCGGTGAAATTGCAAAAGGTATTCCTTTGTCCGTTTTATAACAACATTCCTCTATTTTCGTTTGATTTTATCGTTACTCCAGCATTCGTTTTTTTCTCTGATAAAGATCGTTCGTTTGCAACGGGGACCAAGTATACTTCGACGTGCACAAAAGCTCAAGAAGAACCATGGAAACATATTGCGGCATGGAGGAAGATAAATCGATTTCGCGCGAGGGATAATTGTTAACGAAGAAACCGATTGCCGCGTAAATTGTCAATTTTCTATCGTAAAGGGCTCTCATCCCTTCCGGCCATCGAGCGAAAAACAATTCCACGGGAATTATCCTTTGTGCGTGTTCTTATCGTCCCTCGAACTCTGCTTCGTATTTTCATTATCATACTTTATCCGTAGTGAAACGTGATTGCGGAGAGTTAACCCGAACGGCGAAGATAATACGCGCGATAACCAACGTAAGCCAAAGAACGAAAAATGAATTTAACGAGAGGGACAAAGTTCGTGACGAAAGGAAAATTATGGAAGGGGGATAAAAATAAGTAAACTCGTGATCGAAATTTTTGATTTTCGGAACTGCCGGTCGATCGTAATAAAAAATGTTGGAAGGGTTAATGCGTAAGTTAGTCACACCGACACTGCAAGGTTGTGAAAAATTTATTAAATGAATCGAGAAAGGACAATGGAGCGGGTCTGGCTAAGAATTGACGCGAGATCGATGGATCGAGGCGGAAAGGAGGCGCGTTAAAGGAATGGGAGCGCGCGATAAGGGTTGGCTCGACGATTGTATTTTAACAAGAAAATCCTCACGGCTCGGTGAACACCAGCACCTGCTCCGTGTGATAAGAAAGCTGCGACACACATTTCTGTCGAGAAGAGAGAGAGGGGGGATACGTTCGAGCGCCATTTTAATATCGTCTATTTTGATTTTTCTGTCAAATTCGAAAGAAGGTAGGAAACCTCTTCGACTTTGTATCGATCTAAACGTTTTCGTATATTAGAACGGAAACATTTAATTGTTTCGAAAACGATTATTTATTGCTCGAATTTATTTTTATGGGAATTTTGTTCAGTCAGGTGGTAGAAATTGGACGAGAAATTATTTGGATCCGTTTTTGCACGGGCGGATCTCGTTTCAATCAATCGCCAGACCAGATTCTTGTTCATTTCACACCCCCGTGCACGCATCATCCCCCGTTCAGAGTCCTCCGCCTCTGTGGGACCCCGTGAGAGGATCCTGGCGCAGTTCCTCGTCGACCATCGAGGCCACTAGTTGTCCTGGAAAACTTGCAGAAGGATCAACGATTTTTTTCCCATTAGAAAAGAAAATACGCATATAAAGTGAATTCCCATAAAAAGAAAGTAAAGGGAGAGTAACAAGTGAATCAGCGAATTAACTTTAATCGAATATCAAATTTCCCTAAGAAAAGAAGGGAAAGTAAAAAAAAAAAAGTGGAGGAGCAAGTTTAATTTCACTGAATATAAAATTTGAAAAGAAGAAGGGAAAGGAAAGAAAAGTAGAAAGTGAATATTGGATAAAAGTCGAGATTTGTTAGAGTTTATTTGAATGCTGATGACGGACGTGAACAGAAAGTCTTTCGAGCTCGCGAGGAAGGAGTTGCGCTCGATAGTGACGAAGATCGATGAATATGGAGTTGCTAGCAGGTCTATGAAATTATTTCGCGCGCGGTGCATGTTGAGACCCGGAGGATCGAAGCTCCGCAGGAGACACCTGTGGATCCTGCTGATCCTCGCGTGGATTCTGGGCCAATTCCTGAGGAATTATTGGCACACTGCGGGAAATAGCAAGGTGAGTACACGGAACAATCGTTTCACAACGAAGTGCCCTTCGAAATGGGTCGAGACAGTTATTCTCCAAATTTGTAGATCTTAGATCGATCTTCTCCGTCAGAAAATTATTCCTCGAATTACATTTTGATGTCTTTTTTAACCATATTATCTCTCAAATAACAATATAAAATTTTGCTTTTCTATAGAAATATTGATTCTTTTTTTTTTGCAAATCTTTGTCTTCTTTCAGAATGTTTTGTTTTAGCTACTTTACACAATTGTACCTTATCGAGTATCAAAAGTATTATTATTGTTATTATCGTATGTAGGTATAGTAGCTACTGTTTTTAGAGTGGTTGAAACGGTAAAAAAATTGATAAAAATGAACAGCTTGTTCCAATAATTTTTAGTAATACACAGGGTGTCCCAGTATTGATGGTACAACCAAGGAGGGGTGATTCTACATGAACAGATAAACCGAAAATATCGAATAAAATTTTTTCATAAAAGGCTCAGCTTTCGAGAAAATTCAAGTTAAAGATTCTCCGCGAACTATTGCTTCCGTTCGTACTTTTATGTTGATAAACAGGGGTAATGCCACGTTTCGTAAAGAAATAGTCTGCGCAGAAAATAGTGTCAATCTTCTGCAGTTGAACGAAAAAATCGTACAACGTTTCAGACAATTAAAGCATCAAAATACTGCACGGTCTGTCCATGATTCTGATTCAAAGAGCAAGGATTTGTATGCGTTGACAAGAACGCCACTTCCAACAATTCGTTCAGTAAGGTAAAGGTACCAGCAGTTGACCAGTTAAGAGAAATCCTCCACGCGAACAATAGTAACCACTTGCTCTGTCATTAAATAGAGAGAGTCGATGCCTGAAGATACTCTTCAAGCCTACTAATTTAAAAAAAAAAGTTATGTTATAAAAATTTAAAAAGCATATTTAAAAATTCAGTAATTGCTTCAGAAGTTGACCACTCTTAAAAATGAAAAAAACTAGTAATTGAAACTCTGTTCGTTAGTAGTTGACCACTTATACTACAAGGAGGGTTAAAGCAATAATGTTGGCAATCATTTTAGTATCGTTTATTTTCAACAATTACCAGCACAAGTTATAATTAGAATGGAAAGTAGAAATAAAACAATTCAATTCCATAACAAGTTCAATTCGGGAACAGAGTAGACGTTGCGCGTTCTGCTCGATTTCGTGGGCTCATTGATATGAGAAACTACAGCCTTCCACTCATAGTCCAGCACATCAGGCTTCTCTGGCCACCACTAAAACGCAGTATGCTACAAAATTTAGAACTATATTTTGTACTTCTAACAAAGATAAATGCAAAATGGAAACATTATAAATCGTAAACAAATTTAAATAACTCACGTCAGTAATTGACCACCCCGGTCAACTTCTAAAAACTATTAGAATAACAAGATTCAGAATTTCACCCACCAATGAACTATTGCTTTTTGTGGTTAGAATAACAAAAATGTTGCATTTATCACTTATAAAACGCTGTGAGAATTTAAAAAGTAAATAATTCAGTCACGAAGAGTTCACAACGTATGGATTTGTTTACCTTAACAGAAACGTTAAGGAAATAGCAATATAGAGGCACATTACTTACCTTAATGAATTTAGACGTTCGTTGTTATTACGCATACTTCCCGTCACATGTAATTCTTTTGAAATTTAACCGATAGATGCATTTTTTTCAAAAGAGTATCACTTATAAAAACCTTATTTTTTACGTTTCTCTAACTACTGGTACATGGTCAACTACTGATACCTTTACCTTAATGTAAATTCAAACGAAGCAAATCGTTAATAAATGTAGTATCGGTATTTATTAGTACAAACATAAGTCGAGATGTAGTTAACCTTTTAGCTACGGTCTTATTTTTTACGTTTCTCTAAAAATTGGTCAACTACTGGTACATGGTCAACTACTGATACCTTTACCTTAATGTAAATTCAAACGAAGCAAATCGTTAATAAATGTAGTATCGGTATTTATTGGTACAAACATATGTCGAGATGTAGTTAACCTTTTAGCTACGGCAGGACTTTCCACGGAGCTGTATGTCTGTACGGTAATGTTCGACGCGGACGATTTGTATCTATTTAGTGCCGTCTCTTCTCATACATAATAATTAATAATACAATTGTGTACGATATACTTTGAAACATAGACAGAATGAGCCACTATAGTGGCGTACCGTTTAAAAAGATGACATTCGCGAAAGCCACTATCGTGGCGTACAGTAGCTAAAAGGTTAAATGCACAGGTACTCGGAGAATGTTTAATGTCGATTTTCTCGTAAACTAAGTCTCAAGCGAAAAAAATTTATTCTATATTTTTCACTTATTTTTTTCATGTAGAATTCACGGTTGTACTATCAATACTGGGATACCCTGTATAGCAAATTAGTTTCCAAACGAGATTTCGTGTTTTATCTGTGCTTCCATTTTATCTATTTTCATTCTTATCTTTCTCTATTTTATTCTATTCTTGCATCTTGTTGTGTTTCCAATACAGTAAATTCTCCACAACTGTCAGTCCGCAAGGAATCTAAACCTGACACTTGTAGAGTCAGGGACTACGTTTTCGAGCCTCGCGCCCGCCTTTGTAGTTTGCCGAACGTAGACAAGGACAGCGAATAAAAGATAAGGACTTAAAGCGATTTAAATACCAACTTTTTTAATTTTACGTTTTTTTATCGAAAATGACATCAAACACGACATAATTTGAACAACATTTACTTATTAACAAGTTCACTGTCACGCCAGATATTTCACTGTATTGAGATAAAACAGACGCCCTGTATTACATTACATAGAGTCGGCCTACC
>NW_017100397.1:258311-264390 GCF_001263275.1 Habropoda laboriosa | reverse complement strand
TCATTAGAAAAATCTCACCAACACGTTAAAAAAAATTCCAGATGAAAAAAAAAAAAATTAAAGAAATTATGTTTTTCTATTATGAATTGTCGAGCCGTGAAATCTCGGAAAAGAGACCAAGTGGTGTGCGTTACACGCTTGACTGACACCAAACCAGATAACATAGGCGCAGCAATGACGCATCCTAGGCGTAGGACCATCTATACTGACACTTGTAGAATCCAAACTGACTGACACTTGTAGAGAATTTACTGTACTTGGAAGAGAATGATATGAATTTCCAGATGTTGGAAATTCTGAGGAAATTCTAAGAGAAACTTCAGTCTTTATTTTCCGATACTGATAAATATCATCGTTTCTAAACTTCTGACTTTCTTCTTGCGTATCTTCCTTTTTATTTGCATCGGTACGAGGCGAATGTTTTCAATAACGTTTCGAGTTACATAAAAATTCACTTTTGGTAAAGTTGTTAATGGATGATTTTCACTGAGCCATATTTTAAAATTCTCGAAACAGCATGAAATATTGCCAGAGAGGATATTTCTGTTACCGGTATTAGCGAATCAATTTCCCACGAGAGTGAAAAATATTTTTCAAGTGCCTGGCGGAGCTGCCCTCGTTCACGCAGAAAATATTCCGGCCTGCGGAGGACTGTTCGATATGTAGGGACGTTCAACAGGTTGACAGGATATCCAGCGTGGATCCTGCCGCTTTCGAGGAACGGTACAGCTCGTCCAATTCCCCTAATCGCTTCAATCCACGTTTCCAAACTGTTCTTACCCCATTTAACACTCCCTCAATTAACGCCAATCCAATTTCACCCCACACGGTCACTGTGAAAATATTCTTCGAAATACGATTTCAGTTGAACGGCGCAGGGAAGAAACTAACACGATCGAAAAAGTGAAATTTTGTAGGAGTTAAAAAATAAACTTTGAAACAGTAAAAATCAGATGTTCTCAAGACTTCGAATACTTTTTAGATATTTGTCAAATGTTAGTTTATTACTGTTGTTTGCTAAAATTAGGTCTTGATTTGCTTGGGAAATTAATTGTTTAATTACAGAATCGCTCGACTACGTGCTCGGTTTTTTTTTGAAAATATAACAATCTGTCACTTGGAAGGCACCATCTATACTGACACTTGTAGAATCCAAACTGACTGACACTTGTAGAGAATTTACTGTAAATCGATCTTGAAATATTGTCGGTTGGCTCTTTCTTTAAAGATTTTTCACATTTAAATCACCCACGAGAGCAATGCAACGCCGTCATAATTTAAGTGTCACATTTTTCGGATTCTATCGAATTTTTGCTGTTACATGTTTTGGAGTTTCCCCTGCGCTGTTCGATAATTTGATCATTTCCCCGTCGTTCAATCTTTCGTAACGCTTCCGACGAACAGCTACGCATATTCTGGAAGGCCAGTAGTGATCACAGATGCTATGCAAAATTGGACAGCGACGAAAGTATTCTCATTTTCCTTCTTCAAATCACTGTACGACGGAGAGGACGCGAATTGCCAGTTTTTCCCTTACAAGACCGAATTCAAGAGTCTTCAGGATGTATTCGATATGAGCACCGATAGATCTCTGTTGGAGAAAGGAACGAAGCCGTGGTACGTCGGTTGGTAAGTAGAGTTTCATGATTTGCGTCCACGAGATTGGGAGTTTTTCGGTAGTCGAAGGGGGAGCACCGTAAGTCTGATGAGCTGTGCCCGTGAACAGGACAGTTCTGAGGCTTCGATAACTGTCCTAAAGCTCGCACGTATGCACACAATCCGGTTAACGAGCTTACAAGCAGCTACATCGGCCGGTATTCATCGTATTCGCCTGAAACAATTACCTAGAAACTCAGATTCGAGCAGCGTGTTCGCTGTTGTGTGATAACTTCGTTCTGTCGCGGATTTACTAGTTGACTTTACACTGGGTGGTTTGAAAATACTGATTGACGTTAGAACGATAAAAAAGAATCATAGAAAAATTGCGGTAAAGGTTAATTCTGAAACACAGATTGATTTTTTAACGTAGTTTTCATGAAATTGATTCCTATTTTTGAATTACCTAGTGATCAATTAGTTGTAGAGCATTCTCGTACTTACAAATTTTGTATTCCACATTTGCACACTCCACGTTCTGATACTTTGATATTCTAAATTCCTACGCTTCCAAATTCTGTATTCTATGCTCTACAAATTGTGGATCACTGTTTTTGCGACTAAAATAATGTATAAATTGGGAGGATTTATTTCAAGGAGTAATTGCGACGGGGAAATCGGAAGTGTGCTTAGGCAGCATTATAAAAGACCTTATTTCCTGCCCGACACCTCAGAAAGTGAGAAGACCGACTGGATTTTCATGGGTAGCCATGGTTATGGTGCACCTATGCATGTATGTTCCTCTGTTAAAGGGGTCTTCTAGTGTGACGGCCGTTTTCTTAGGCCTTCTTTGCTAATTTATTACAGAAGTGCGGTAACAGTTATTAACGTGAGCTTTATTCCTATGTGTTTACTTGTCCTTGAAGAATCGTTATAAATTTTTCTTGTTGAAAAAGAGTTAAATATGGCTGCTGTGGAACACGTCAAACAGGAACATGAGAAAAAACAAGTAGGTCCATGGCTGCCATGATTTGAGATGTTCTGCTTGTCAGAAATAAAAAAATCCAATTGATTCTTATTTAGTATGCATGTCGCTGTGGTCGGTAGTAGAATAAAAGAAAAATATTGAAAATTAAAAAAATGGCGGCACTTTGAATACGAAGTATCGATTTTTTCGACTTTTTTCCGTCTTTCAGAGGCTCCAAAAATCAGAAAAATGTATATTTTGGCATAATTCTACTACCGACCATAGCCACACATGTTCCGAAGACATGTGCAAAATTTGAGTTCGATTGGTTCAGTAGTTTTTGCCAGATCGTGGCAACCATTTCAGAAAACATGGTTAGGTTTCAGTGCAATTTACATTCTCCCTTGATGTGTCACACTAAACGAGCTATAACTTCGTTATTTTATCGAATACAACTATAAAACTTGAGGAGTACATTCTTAAAAGAGTTGCACTTTCGGTATATACAAAAAAATAGAAATCAATTTTTTGAAACCGTCACACTAGAAGACCCCCTTAATACGTATTTGATTATAATTTTCTTTCCTTGTCACTGGTACAAAAATCTGTTTCTCTTTTTTTTCTTTTATTTAGGTAGATGATGTGGAGCATCCATCTTGGCAAGCGCAGATTAAGGGTGAGAAATTGTGGACTCTAGAGCCACCCAGAGAATGTCATTACAGTTGCAGTAGATTGGAAGTTGTAGTGTATCCCGGAGAAATAAGTAAATGAATTTTTTCCCCTTATTTTAATTCTGATTGAACGAAGATGTTTTGTGACTGATGTCTTTCTTTCCGGGGGGTAGTTGTTCTAGATACCAATCGTTGGTACCATCAGACTAAAATCGTTTCTGAGGAGATGAGCATCACTATTGGGGCAGAATATGATTAGGAGGAGACGTATTATATTTTCAAAGAGACTACGAATTAATAAAGTTATTTTGCCTTGGAATTTATCTGCAGTTTTGGAAGCGAATTCTACATTCTACACAGGGTGTCCCACCTAAATATCTCCTTCAACTGTGATTTCAGTGGCAAAAGACGAGGAATATGCTACAAAGAATATTTTTCTGCCGAGGCAACTTTCGAGGTTTTCATGGTCACCGATTGTTCCGTCGCGCAGGTACGAAACACACGGGGTGTCTTCGTTGACCGGGTTTGTGACACGCTCGCACCAGAAGGTTATTTTTGAGAACAAAGACGCGAAAATACAAGTAATTTCTTGTAAACAATGGCTTTAGAATTTCTATCCTTCGGCGTCCTCGATAGCCGAAGACGTGACATAAACCAGGTGTTCCTGAAGGGTCAATCCACACGCGCGTATAACGGCACTTTCGGCCGAGGGGATTTCCGACGCGTCACCGAAGGACAGCGAAGATTCCACGCACCCGCAGGTAGGGTCCCACTTCTTCCAAGAAAAAGCGCGCTAAGGGCGCAATGGAAGGGTGGGTGACACTTAAGGGGCACGTTGATTGGTAATTTGTGCGTACGTGAAAAGCGTGCCTTCTTACACTTGGCGGGGGAGTCACGGCGGACTCCAGAAAAATTCGGGCATCGGAATACACATTCGCAAAGATTCTCTCGTGCGAACAACAGCACTCTCCGGCCGTTCGAGGAGACATCACGCATATTTCGAGTCGCGATCGAACACTTGAGTTATTTAAAACAAGTCGTCAATCGTTTCGTGACGCACTCTACGTTCCGAGCAAAACAAATTTGAATTAGTTACCTAAGATTAATTTGGCGGGTAACAGTCGCGAACGCGAGCTTTTTGAACAATCACAGGAGAGCGCGACGCGACACCGATGCTTTTTGCGTACAAGTGGATATTTTGTCCCCCTGCATATTGTAGGTAACATTAAAATGCGTTCAGACATGTGTAACGACATGTCCTTGAAGTAGCCTTTGACTCCCAAAATTAAAATAAAATATGAAATTTATTTTCGTCGAAATCACAGACCTTAGCTCAGATTTACGTGTATAAAGTTCACATCGTAAACATGTTTACTATCCCACAAGTATTTCAAGGATAACTTTCAAACAATTCGTCGGTGTAACGATAAACCGTTCACAGTGAGTTATTCCAAGGAAGAGAGAATTGATATCATTTTTATTTACGATGAAAGTCAATAATGCTTAAGGGAAGTGATTTGAAACGGGATTCGTCCTGTTGCACATATGCAAAAGTTGGGAAAACCTTTCGTGTAAGTGGCAGTGTTGACACAAAGAAGCGTGGGAAAACTAAAACTGTGACGCGCGAAATAAACACGAGAATGATTAAGGTAAAGGTACCAGTAGTTTATCAGTTAAGAGAGATCCTCCACGCGCACAATAGTAACCACTTGCTCTGTCATTAAATAGCGAGAGTCGATGCGTGAAGATACTCTTTAAGCCTTCTAGATTATGTAACAAGACCAATTTTAAAAAGACTTATGTTATAAAAATTTAAAAATTCAGTAATTGCTTCAGAAGTTGATCACTCTTAAAAATGAAAAAACTGGTAATTGACCCACTTATACGCTTCAGTCACGAAGAGTTCACAACGTATGGATTTGTTTACCTGAACCGTATAGCTGTTCTTAACAGAAAAGTTAACGCATACTTCTCGTCACATGTAATTCTTTTGAAATTTAACCGATAGATGCATTTTTTACAAAAGAGTATCTCTTATAAAAACCTTATTTTCTACGTTTCTCTAAAAACTGGTCAACTACTGATACCTTTACCTTACGGCCAACGTTAACGAAAATCCTCGTATGAGTTCAAGACAACTTGGGCGTGAAAGTGATGTCGGGAAAAGTAGCTTAATGCGAATACTTCGTCGAGAAAAATTTCATTCATACTGTTAGGGATTAGGTTTATGACATGGACGCCTGTTTACGCTATTTCTGAATGAGCCCCTTTTCTTCTTCGCGTTAATTAATTTTCCTTTCAAATTGGCCACGAAGCCCAGGAAGCGTTTTATGGCTGCAGAAAAATACCTTTTCTGCGGGCCATATACCTTCCCGGTGCCCACTCGTGAACATTCAATAGACATAGACATGTCAAAACCTCTCGCGTCTCCCTGACCGCCCAAAGTCCCGCTACGCGCGGGCTACCCCTTGGGCCTCACTCCCCCGCCATCGCAACATACCGCCACCCTGCCAACTTGGAAATTCCAGGGTGGGCGGCATGCTCGCGGGCCAGGGAGGACCGTCCAAGGGGGTAGACCCGTTCCCATTGGCGGAGACCACCACCTTATACCCCTAAACCTTTTTATAAATAAGCGCACCAACGCGGCGCACATCAGATCAAAAAGGGAAAATAGACAAACACCACATAAACTACCACTCTTCAAAATAAAGTCCTTTTCTTTAACATAATAAAATACGTGCAACCTCACCACACCACGACTTCATACCAGCAAACAACCCGCACCACGAACCAGCGACAATCCTGCGCCACCACTCTCGAACATACCGCTTGTTCGAAGCGCACG
>NW_017100397.1:250525-257620 GCF_001263275.1 Habropoda laboriosa | reverse complement strand
GAGATAAAGAGTAAAAAGCTACTAAAAAAAGTAAAATTAAAAAAATTATATTTTTCTATTATGAATTGTCGAGCCATGAAATCTCGTAAAAGAAACCGACTGGTGTAGCGTTACACGCTTGACTGACAGCGAGCGAGGATAACATAGGCGTAGGACCATCTATACTGACACTTGTAGAATCCAAACTGACTGACACTTATAGAGAATTTACTGTACTTGATTGAAAACTGAAACACCACACTTTATGTTTTAAACTTTGTATATTACAAACATGTGTTGTGTGGCTGCCTGTGTGGCTACTTGTACGTTTGCTTGGCGTCTCTAGTTGTATCTGCCGTAAGGGTGGCCGTGTATGCTGTTTTATAACCTTGGTGTCTGTTTCTGATTCGTTTTTAAGTTGTGCAGGAGGTGGTTCAAGTGTGTCGATTGGTCTCTTGTGTTTTCGGGGGTGATGGTGTTGTCGAAGGAGTAGGGAAATTGTTGCAAAATATTTGTTATATTGGGGTACAGTAACGGTATTCTGGTCGCCAGGTAGTTTTAGCGCGAACGCGCTAAACGTAACCGTAAACTCATTGTCCTGTGGTCTTTTCAAAACTGTTTGGCCGTTTATGACCGAACAGAGAGATTTCAAAACCGTGTACACTTTTGTCAACGGGGTTTATATTGAAGCGACTAATTGTTTTTTTAAAAACGTCTTATTTAACGACGAGACACGGTCAAGTAAACTTAAGAATCCACATTCTATATTCTCATACTGTTTAGTGTACTCTTGATTGATCTTGCGATCTTTCGAGTTTGGCTGAATTTGCGCGTTTGTGCCGACTGATTACAATTCGAAGGACCACTCCCGTGTACCGGGAGACTAACTAATTTGCTCGTGTTTGTTTTCCGGAAGATTTCTATGTTACTTGTTGCTAGCCAAATGGATTCTGATTTCGAGGTCTCAGACAAAGTTCGAAGATACCTCGGTGAGGATACATTTGGCGGGGGTGAGACACGCGGATTGGTTATTACAATTTCGACTTCGACAAGGGAGGTGGTTGACTATACGCGATTGGCAAACTATTAAACAAAGAACGACCTAGAAGATTCAATAGAGTAAAGACGTTTCCTCTGAGACCGTAAATAAATCGTATATTACAAAGTGTAAAGACTATTTCATTCCACAACCCATTTCCAATATTTTGCATTTTCTATCTGTATATAACACGAGCAGGTAAATGAAGATGTTAAAGACCTCAATAAGACCTTTACTTGTAACCGTACTTCCAAAAGCGGCTTCCCCCAGAGGGAGAAACCCTAATTTGTCCTAGCTGCATGCAGTTTTCAGTAAATATATTAGAATCAGTTTGACTTTCGCTCGTCCTGACCATGGTTTTAAGTACTTATCTGCTCGTATTTCTGTCAATTTCGGGGTCCCGGCAGCTAAAACATGTTTACTTTGACGCCTGACCGATTTTACGACCTCGCTATATCGTGGCCCCGACTATACAATTTCGACTTCGACGAGGGAGGTGGTTGACTATACGCGATTGGCAAACTATTAAACAAAGAACGAACTAAAGGACGCCCCCAAAGTCAACGGTCACTCTCAAGTGTCGTCCGCACCCTTGAGTGACGCGCGCGGAAAGTCGCGTGTCTCGAAGCAATAAACGCAGCAGGTGATAAGTCTGGGCGGCGCTTCGTCGCTGACAAAAACATACCAAAGTGGAGGCCAAAAACCCGAGAAGTTAAAATATAAGAAACAGATGTGGACGAGAGCCACGAGATGAAAAGCATCGAGCTTCTAAATGAACGTTAAAAAATTTACAACTGCCGCGAAGGACCGAATAATTTCCAGACCCGTGTCTGGAAAACGCCGTAAATCTTTCAGATTCCTCGTTCGATATTTCTACTTTTCCAAATTCCCATGCTTCCAATTGAATTCCACATTGAACCATCAAAATAAGAATCTCACGACACCCCTTAAGATCCTCCATCTCCAAAACGATCACTCACCCTAAAACTCTACAATCTTCGTCATCTTACGCCACTCAAGTAACCCAATAGTGTCCCAAACTCGGTAGCCAGGAGGCTCGACCCGGATTCTACGAGCAGTTGATCGGTTTCCTCCTCCTAGGTCGGCTAAACATGCGCCAGGTAACATATGATCGCGAGCACACGCGTGGATCCAAGTAAGGAGGAGGGCTGAGGGGCAGGGAACCCCCGCGGCAGCCACCACCTGCCGCCAGGTGTGACTTCACGGGACATCTGCATGAGGGGCCCGTGCCGTTTCCTTTTCACCGTCCTCCACAATTCTGAACGGTGCATTAGGTGTCTGTCTGGAGCCTAAGAACGGCCTATTACCGGATAATTGGTCCCTCTGTACGGCCAGTAATCTTTCTCTATTCTATTGACGAATTTACGACGAAATTGTTTTCAGCCAAAATTTCCAATTTTTTTCACACCTTTGTGAATTCTTCCTTACACCGTGGAGACTCGTGATGCATTAGGTTGCACGATTCTGCCAATTTTAATTTTATCTATTTTTATCCAGAATATTCTTCGAATTTTAGAAATTTCTACGTATATTTTTAACATTCGTTACTTCACCAAAGTTAGAAAAATACCGGCCTTTATCTGCAACGCGACTTGTTGGTAACTCGTGCATTTCGATTGAATTTTGTCTTAGGAGCGTTTCGGTGGAAGTTGCTTCAGTTAATTTCAAGTATTTCAAGGAGAAACACGATCTCCACAAACACAGAGCGCAAGAGAAGCCATGCGGTGAACCCTCACAGCCATCAACGTTGATACTGCTGTTCAACATGCCCAACATCAAGAATCACACGATATCTAATAAAGTTTCAACCAATTCTACATCGCTCAGTGACAAAATATCTAATCATTTTTCTCATCAAAAACAATTGGGTCTTTCGAACAACTTACTTCAACGGCAAACTACTGACCTAACCTACAAATTACATAACCTATCTACACAAAGGACACGCCGCATTAGCGACATACTGAAGAGCCGCATTAAATATAGCTTCACACCTCTTCCTTTCTCAAGCTTTCCACGGACAATCGATATCTATAATTATTTCGTCACTTGCCACACATATTATTACACCATAGCCATCCATAAATAACTTTCACGTTTATTTTATCATCCATTTTGCCAGATAGATCTACGATTAATTCCTACTTGCTCCGTTCAATCTGTTAAAAGAAAATAAGAACTAACGGACATTCCGAATTTTTAGCGAAACAGGTTTTTCTAAATAAACATATTTTTCTAGTTTTTCTAATTTTCAAGGTTTTCTAATTCATCAGAAAACTATGAAAAATTTATTAGTCGAGCACAAAATTCACAAGTTTTCAATTCCTCAGAAGAATAATTCCACGTAAGCAAAGAAACTGCAAATTTTCAATTAGAAACCGCTTTTTAATTTTTCGAAAGAATATGGAAAAATTGATTAACGGTCAAGCTATAGCTCCGCTGTTTATCCGATCACCTGTTTCTTCTCGCACACGAAGAAATTCCAGTAGAATCGCAATAAGGAGGAGGGTGTAGAAAATAGACGGGAGAATGGTTTCGGCGAGGGCAAAAAGAATTTGCAATTTGAATATTCGCGAGAATGCAAGAAAGTTAAAATAGATTCGTAGATGGCGCCTCGACGAGCGTGGATGGATGGAGAAACTAGGCGGAAATCCGTTCCGCGATGGATGTGCATCGAAGGAGGCCCGAGGGCTTCCTGTTTCAACCTAATTACATTCCATCCGCGCCGCGGCGGCCACGGGGGAGGGGGCTGGACGCAACAAAATCTCGTTAATTCATAAAAATTCTCCGTCCGTTTCGCGGCGGTCTTTTTGCCCGCGCGAAATTAAAATCCCCGCGCGGTCGAATGATCGATAGCTGAGGAACGCGCGCGGGATTCCGTCGATCTTTCCTTTTTTCCTGAAAACCAAAATAGAAGAATGCAGTGGAAAAATTACCGAGCCATATTGTAGAAATTTTTCTCCAATGTTTAAAATTGAAAACGGTGAATTTAACGTTTCGACATTAATTACGAGGGACACTCGATGATTTCAAATATACGCGCGATGCATTTCAAGGATATTACCAAGGGGCATTATGTATAGTCGTATTTCTTTCGGGGGTAAGGGACGAGAAACAGGTGACAGAGTTTTTTTGCTAAAAGGGAAAAACAAGAATCGAGGTCGTTTTCTAAATAGAGAGAACGAGGATCATAATGCATGAAGTTATTTCGCACCGGTTCGAGAAATGAATTTTAAATGTGCTCGTGGAATGCCCCCGATATTTTCGGAGGTAAGCAGGAATTTCAATATCGACCAATTGTCTGTCAAAAGTAGCCCCAAAATATTATCGTCGTTATCTCCACTATATGGTTACAACGAAAATATGGCGTAAGGAATAATAATAGAATTATATATATATACACTACCGGCCAAAAGTTTCGAATCACCTCCCACTTTTCGTCGATACTAAATCTGCTGCTAATTTTTCATAGATCTGAAGTTTATCTCAATTCTACATTTATCAATTTATCTCGTATCAGTTGATTCGAACGATAAAAAATTCTCAAAGTCGCTGACTCTTTTCTGGGAATTTTTGCGTAAACTGCGATGCTCGGTGATTCCAAACTTTTGGCCGGTAGTGTATATACAGTAGTAAATGAAGTAAATGGAAATCATTTTGAAGAATTTGTTAGAATAAAGATTTTGCCCAAAAAAACACCGAATGTTCACTTTCCAATTCTTTTTCGAATTATTGTGATTTTTTTTTCATTCAAGGTCATTTCAAGGTCGTGGTGTTGTATACCATTGAATTCGTCTTGATGTCCACTACGATATTGCATTACAAAAAACACACGTTAATCTGGAAAGGAAAATGACGATGACCTTGAAAATCGGGAATGGAAACGACCTTGCACAAAAAATTCACAGGTCATAACATTCCTCATTCTAAACCCAACAACTTTGTCCTCGCACAATTTCGCGTATCGGTAAAGGTAATGAAGATATTCACGAATCCATGTTAAACGGAACACCCTGTATACGGTGGAATAATAACAGAATATTAAACGAAGTAATAAAGTATTAGGTACCCAGGTTGTTATATCAAATTAAGTCATACCTGTAACGTGGCAATATTTTGACAAGGAAATTAAAGTAAGAGAATGTTAACGAAACTTGAAAAGATACATTAACGTCTTCTTCAGAATGGAGATTGTTCGGCAGCTGTTAAGATGGCGGCGACGTCGCGGTGGCGGAAAAATGCCACTGATTTGGTTCTCGGACACCGATTTATTGCGACAATTAAATTTGGAGACGGTTGACGGTTTGCGAGGTGTGTTCGATGGCAGAACAAGAGCGACTAACTGTTTCGTGGATTCTGCGGGTCGAAACACCGAAGGTGTTCGTCTTTCCCTCGTCGCTACTTGCTCATCGGCGTGCCGACGAAAAAAAAAAAAGTCGCGTTCACGCGCTGCGACAGAACGTAAACACGAAACGGCTCTCGCAACCGTCGCGAGCTCGTTTAAACCCGTAACATATATTTAAATCGTTAACAGAGATCAATTGGCGTGTCGTATTTGCACTTTGGACTAACAGGGACAGGCCAATTAGCCGAAAGTATGCAGCACTGCTCTGGAAAACATTACATCGCAACGAGGTGGTAAGCAATATTCGACAATTTTCAAAAAAAGTTCACATTGAAAGAAAGACGCTCGGACCAAACGCAAACAACGTTAATAAAACTGAAGGAAATATTGTTTAACGTTAGGTTTACGGGACGCGTCATTTTCACGCATTTCGAATTTCACTAGGAAAATTACAGAGACCGTTTACGTTTCTCTCCTACCACTTGTGGTTATTGTAAATTTTGTATAAACATATTGTGCACATTATCGTTCATTTATAAGTTAATAGTGTATGATAAGTTGCTTTTTAAAGAAAATATGCGGTTTCGTTCACGCGTCAATTTGACCGTAGAGATAGGTACGGTGACTCTTACTAATATAGTATAACCTTTTCTAAATTGGACTTAACGACTTGACAATTTTCTTCGCAATTTTTTCAAAAAATTTTACGCGCGTCATGTGGTATACTAATCCTTCTAACTTCTCAAAAAAAAAAACTCGAGTCGTTAAGTTCAATTTTAAAAAGGTTATACTGTTCTAAAGAGTGTTCGAATATTAGTAAGAGTCACCGTGGGTATTATAAGAAATGTCCGTAAACCTAGTGTTGAGCATCCTACAATTCCATTGGAATTTGACCAATTGAAACTTCAGATTCTGCTCGATCACTCAACACCAGAAGTATGCGACACAATAATGTAAAACGGCATGTTACAGCAACCTAACAGGAAATATTCAATAATGAGTATATACCTATTACATCTAACTTAGAAATTGCTAACGTTAATTCCACAAGAGAGAAAAACCGATGACGAGATCCAGCTAACCGACGACGAAACCAAAAAGTGTGTATATACCAAAACGGTTTCACGGGTATAAATCGATAGAACGGTCGAACGGTCGAGATTTCTCGCCGCGGAGCGACACGACAGGCCGCAATCTGCTCGCACAGTTTGCGGCACAGTTTCGGAAAATTTCAATGGCCGTCGGAGGCGGCGGGGGCGCGCGCGATGACCGTCGACGGTTGCCTGCAGTTGTCCGTGTAAATACGCGTGTGGGCGTGTGTCCAAGCGTACGTACGCGTTTCAACCCGTCTCTCCCTCCCCCAGGCAGGCGGTGGTAGCCTCCTCTTGGTCTCACCCGTTTGCGGCCACGTACAAATTTCACGTTGGGTACATATGGTTTCCCTGTTCGCGTCTTGCTTTCTCTCGTCGAACAGCAACACCTACGCGCGTGTTCTTCGGGGAGGTTCATGTCTCCCTACCCTCCGCGTTTCACCAATCTCTCTCTGTCTCTCCTTCGCTCTCCCTCTCTCTCCCTCCCTCCCTATCGCCCCCTCGTGGTTCATATACTTGCGTTGGCACATACTTGGCGAGCGCGTACACATGCATGCATTCGTCAGCTCTGTCGCTCTCTGATTCTCTTTCGAGGGTTTATGTACGGTTTCGCACAAGCG
>NW_017100397.1:248977-250475 GCF_001263275.1 Habropoda laboriosa | reverse complement strand
CACAACTTTTTTCCCTCTCTCTCTCTCTCTCTCTCTCTCTCTGTCTCTCGTTTTTTCGTGTATTTTCAATTGTTTTGCTTCTTTCGTTCTTGTTCTAACAAGAGTTCAGTTCAAGTGTTGCGACAGAGTGGCCTCCGTGCGTGTACGTGTTGTTCGTTTTTATTTATTAGCTTTTCCACCTCTGAGATACGCGCGAATGGTGTAATTTTATATTACACGAAGGGAGATATAGAGGAGGCACGCGCGTGGATTTTACTTTCACCTTTTGCCTGTTCGTTCGCACCACGGAGGTTTCCTCTCCCCCCTCCCTCCTCCACCCCCTCCCTTCTCCCCCAACAGCCCTCTACGCGCACTTTTTCCCCGTTGTATTTATACGGAAAATCTGCGCTCCCGTTATATTATTAGCCAACCCCTGTTTGGCTCTCGTGGATCTTACGCCCACGCACACCACCTTTCTAAGTACTTTATATCCCTTCCTGCTTTGTGGTCTCCGTTTCGCCTGCTAGATACAACGCCACTCTAATCTATTATTATTTGCCCACTATATTAACAGGCTTATCGCGTCTCTTTTAGGGCGGTATGCAAATTTTATGTACATGCCCGCTCTTTATCTGTTCGAGACCCCCCTTTACCTCTGTGTATGTACGTGGAATTTGCACCCACTGTTTGGTGAATTTTAATTAGACACCCGTTGACCCGCGTGTGTTTCTCGTCTTCGTTTCACTTTTCTATTTGTGAATCTGGTGTTTCGAAAGACCCTATGTTCCCATTTTCGCTTTGCTCGGGTGCAGTCTTAAATTTCGTGATCCATGGATCGAAAGTTACGGTTCAAATTTCGATGGTTCGATCTGCATATTCCAAGATTCACGGATACAATCTCGTTCTATCGATTTGTCAAGTTTTATTTGTAAGATCTGCGAGTTAAAATTTCCCTTACAAGCTCAACTAACCTCAAACCATTCCTTAAATAACCTCGAACTTTCGTTTCAATTATCCAATTCTAACCTCAAAATCCCCCCTCTATCTCACGAATCCATTTCATTCGAACTCCAAATTCCAACATTCATGATATATCTCTACTTTCATTCGCAAGATCCACGAATTAAAATTTCCTTTACAGCTTCACCCAACCTCGAATAACCTCAAACTTTCATTTCAATCGTCAGATTCCAAGATTCGTTCTAACCTTAAAATCAACAATCTCGAATTCTTACTTGCGAGAACAACGAATGAAAATTCACTCGACAATCTGCTCAAACACCCTAAAAATTCCCTTATGTACAAAATCTCGAAAGCCACGTTCCATAAAATGGAAATTTACACACCGAACCTGCAAAATTCTCGTTCCATCAATTTCGAATTTTGCACCTTCGAGTGCGCCCCCTTTCTACGACTTCCGCGCAAATTATCCGCCCGTACGCAAACTCCAGGAGTCCACGTTCTCCTCCCCCCAACGCCCGCAAGCCTCGTTTCCGTGTTTATGGCAGCACGCGTTTAT
>NW_017100397.1:243071-248921 GCF_001263275.1 Habropoda laboriosa | reverse complement strand
CCACTACTCTCCGGCCACCCTACATTCGCCTGTAACCACACACACCTCCTATATGTACATACGTACATCTATACGTATGTACATGCATACACATATATGCGCATGTGTACATAGAGAGAGTCGGCTGAGTTGGTATAGCGCCTCTATGTAGTACATACATATCGGTCGCGCTATCGATTATTTTACCCATGTGGAACTTTCCCCTATCCCCCGTCAGCCCCACTCGGTGTCGCGACGCCCGGTATAGAGCGCGATATCGACGTTACATCGCTGCTCTCCCCACCAGCGCGCCCCCTACAGTGGCCACCCTCAGGGACGTCAACTCTGGGCGCCACTGTGCCCTTCATATTGGACTCTTCGCAATAATCTTCTCGACAATTCCAACTTAATTAATCAATAAAGACTGTAACTAAAAATTGTACGTAATCGGTTAGAACGTAAGTTTCGAAAGCGAAAGTAATTGATAGCAAGAGTTGTTCGATTTTGCAGCCAGTCCAGGCTGGAAAGTGATATCGATTTCAATTCGCCACAAGCCACCACGGATTTCGCAACACGCTGCAAGCTTTGGAGTATCGGGGATTCACGAGGTGGATCGAAGGTCGAGCTTTTTTAGAAAGTTCTACCTTCACACCTTGGATTTTCGCGGGATTGGAACGAGGTTAGACTAACTGATGTGACTGATAGGGAAATTTATACGGACGATATTGCAGATAACCAGAGATTGATCTTTTCATTGAATGTTCGTTGGTACATCGTTTTGGAAGGACTCCAACTGCGTTCTGTTTAGGTTAGGTCATTCTGGATGTGACTCTGGGTATATGGAGCTGGGGTTAGATCACTTGAAACGACGCAACTGGAGGAAAGAAATATCAAAGAATCAGAAAGATGATTTAAAATCAATTCTCTTAAACAGTGTCTTATTTTTAGGAAGAAATGAAGTCTATTAAATTCAAATAAATTGATCAAATTAGCAATAGTTGATTTAATTTACTTTCAATATCGATATTTCTATTGAAAATTATTCATCGCCAGAAATCAGAATATTTAATCGCATAATGAACCATCCTTCATTTTTTAACCCTTTAACCTACAACAACAGAGATTCCGGTGAAGATGTGAGAAAAATAGTTATATTAGCGAGAAAAATTCATCGTAATCCTAACTTTCGTTTTAATTTGTAAAATCAAGGAATCCTAAATGTAATTAATCTGTAACAGATTAGCTTTTGTTACATGACACAGCACTGAAACATTAAATGGCTGACGCTTAGATGCATTGTCAGAAAAGAAATCATAGGTTAAGGGGTTAACACAGGTATCTTCATCATGTTTGCATAAATCTTTTTATTAATTTTAAACAGCTATTAGTAACTCGTTAACATTATTATCAACTGGATGAAATACTATTAGTATGCAATGAGGGTATTTACAATTTTTGTGCAAACAGCGTGTCGCACAGTGTATTATAAAAGTTCACCCTTGCACTTCAAGCATTTTGCAGCACACTTTTGAAAATCGCAAGAAAAGACAAAATTATAAATCTGCACGAGCTCATTTATTTTCACTTTCTTTTGTTAATTTGTTTTATTTTGATATAAACGAAACTTCAATAATAGCGCATATTACGAATGTCGTCGTGACGGTACCAATGGATTGCAAAGGGTTGAAAAAGTATTTTCAAAGAACGAGTTAGATCCTATAAAGGAATCTAACGAATTGTAGAATGAATTTGCAACGTTTCAAAGGCGATGTACGAAACTGTAGAAATTAGAATTGGAATTGTGTCGATATTTTGGTACTTTTTTGAAAATCGAAGGACAGTATCGAGACAAAAATCGTGGTCTTCCCTCTCTATCGGAGCGGGACGCCGTTTTTATTCCTTCGTGCTCGACTTGCTTCGGCCGATATCGATTTTATTTTCGCCGCGGACGCCGACGGATTTCGTCTGGGGTGCCTCTCCTAGCCGGCCGCGAAATCGCTGTCAGGTGCCTCCGTGTGTCGAGGAATCGACGCAGGATCGATCGAGGGGACCTGTTCCACGTGCGCACCCCCCTATTCTCGAACAATTCGAGTTTTTCGCGCGGGAAAACGCTCGACCAGCGTGCTCCAGATCGAGGCTCACGTGCGCTGCCTGCGCTTCGATCGACTCTTCGCGCGAGAAACTCGTTTCCGATGAGTGCCTCGATCTATGCCGGCTGGTGTTCACGCTTTGACGACTGTCATTGGTGATTTTTTGGGAATTTTTTCGGTTCGTTGTCGTGATTTTTCATTTTCGAAAACTACGAATTTTCTACTGTTCTACGGAGTTAAAGAGCTCTATCGGTCAATGCGTAGAAATCTGTGAAGATAATAGATACAATTATTTAGAATTGTTCTATGTGAATCGTTCGACGTTTGATCTGCAACTTGTCTAGTAGAAAATTTGAACTTTAACGTTGGGTTAAGTAGTACATTTTAACACCAGAATTACCGACCGGGTCAAAATGACCTACATTAGCGACGTTCCAAAAGTGAAGTTTTATGTAACTAAAACACGATTAAAAAATTAGATTCGTATCGATGCGAACAGGAGTAAACGTGCGGAAAATAAAGTGGAAAAGTTGCAAGCGATAATACTTACCAGTATCGAACATTTACTTCTTTTGAAAACTTGCTAATGGGTCATTTTGACACGGTCGGTAATTCTAGTGCTAATTAACCACCGATACAAATTTTCAATAATTGATTAGTACTTCTGGTACTAGAAAGGGTTGTATTAATAATAGAGGACGACCAAGTTTGATTGTCAATTCTTTTCAACAGACTGAATTTCTGTAATTAATTCTGTGTAATTAATCCTAGACGACCAGCACAGGTTGTCAGCTATTAAACGAGGTCTGTCCTTTATGAGACAAAAATAGCGAGGGAGTATTAGTTACCGTATCTTTATGGCACATTATCCAAACAACCCTAAGGAAAGCACCCTTTGCAGGGAAAAATTCCCAAAGCAACCCTAGCGGCAATTAAAATACGAAAATTCTCCATTAAATATTCCCGAAATTTAATTTGATACTAATTTGAACACGATAGTTCATTTATCGAGGGATTATTGTGCCTGTGTTAAATACGAAATACATCACCTCCAGATTAGCAAGAACGAAAATGAAGTAAATAACTGGTTACAATTTTTACCGATTTTCAATTGTATGCTAAAAATACTCGATATCTGTCCGAGAGGCGAATCCAGTTAACAGGTTACGTTTTGACGGGTGAATTGGCTAAGTACACGCCTAAAACTGTGCAACACGCGAGGCTTTCCTGGCACAGGTTTCCCTCCAGCGAATTCCTTAATGCCTGGGGTACTAAGAACGGCCAGCCGGTCCCTGAGCCATCCCTCGTACCGTTCCCCGCGCCCCTCTGCTCGACCGCTCGCCACCGAACCATCCCTTCCGTGGCCGCCTCCCCGAGACCTCCCTCCGTCGTCCTCCCCTCGCGAGCCGTGCGTATCGAGTTCGTTACAGATCCCCGTCGCAAGATCTCCACCCCTCTGCGTTCACCACGTCGCTACCCCCTCCAGCCCCCTCCCCTCCGTGCCCTTAGCCAGACAGACGAAGGACGCACGAAGCGGCTCACAGGCACGTAGTAGTCGCGTTCGCGATTTGCGCAACTCCGTGCTCGCTTCCTCTCCCCTCTCTCCGCTATTCGCTCGTTCGTAACGCGATTATCGATATTACGTAATCGGGAATAAAGGTTGAAAGAGAAGGTTCGAACGTATAGATTGTATAAAATGGAGGCAGAATTTTTCGCGCGCGTCGTAAGATACGTCGGGTAGATTGAGCGCGTTCGAAATCGTTCGTATTCGCGAGCTGACACGCGCTCCGATGCAAGAGTAGAGCGGTGGAGGGGGGGGCCGAGCGAAACAACGGCGGGCGGCAGGGTGGGGGAAGGGTGACAGGTTTCGAAGGGTGCGCGGACGCGTGCGCGTGAATGCGCACGAGCATCGGGCCTGGCCATCGCTAGGGATCGCGAGTCGAAGAGGATCCCGTCGGGGTTAGGATAAAGCGTTACAGCCGCGCGACGCTCGAACAATTCCTACTCCTCCATCGACCGGTACGAAACATTTTCGTTCAGAGATATGTATATAGAAATATAAAAAGAGATAGAAAGATAGACGTATAGACGTATATGTACGTAAAGAGAGAAGAAAGAGCGGTGAAAATCGATCGTGTTTCGCATCGACGCCTCACCTATTCGTCCTTACTCCGACCCGTCTCCACCCTCCTCCACCTCCCCGTGGCACACCATTGATCCGGCCTATCGACGCGTTCGACGACGCGTTCGAGCGATCGTTTCGACCGGATCCTGCAACGCAACGCTGCTACAGAGAGAGATAGAACACAGAGGAGAAGTATCTGGAGAGGACATCTTGGAACTGGCCCCCTTCCTCCCCTTCCCTGCCCGCGGAGCTTGGGGATGCGCGTTTCGATTGTGGAATTGCGTCGTCGAATAGAGCGGAAGGCTTCTTAGTTCTGGCAAACGACGAAGGACACACACGTGGAGGAACGCGGATCGATTAGCCTCGTCGAATTGGTCGATTGATTCTTACCGTCGAAATTGAAGTTTCTTCGACGATCCTTGGATTATTCGTTTCTCTGCGTTGGAATTGTTCTTGGAATTACCCGATATCGTGAAAATTTGTGATTATTCTTGGGGGCTGTTTGGCCTCCGCAAAGTGGACACTTGCGGACATTTTGGTGATTAAACGATAAATCAATTGTTCGGCTCGAGTAAAAGGAAGATTAGTGACCTTCGTGAGAAGCACCAACTAACGGGGAAGCTTCGCGAAGGGCAGAAGGAGGAGGGGGTGTAAAGAAAAGAGGATCGAAGGAGTGGACACTCGATAATCGGATCGAGCCCGGGGGCCAGGGCAGGCCGCGTTATCGGGCTGGAGGCTAGCTCCAGAGTCGATGTTTATGCTCGAAGTATCGGCGCATCGAGCAACGTTGGTCACGAGGTATCGGAAAATCGATAGAAAGCTGACTGACGCCAGCAGAGCGGCGGCGGCGGCGGCGGCTAGCAGCGGTGGTGGTGGTGGTGATGGTGGTGGTAGTGACGATGTCGACGGCGCGCACGTAGTGGTCCCTCTCGCAGCCACGACGACGAATATGCCATCGCTGGCGACTTAGACTTCGCTGGGGGTGGCTCCAGTCGCTTCTCACGGCTGGAGAATAATCGACGCGTATTTCCTACGTCGGGGCTCGTGGTTAACTTGAAACCGTGCGTAAGGTTATCCGCCGGTGACACAGAGTAACGAAGAACGAGAGTAAAACCGATCCGAGTAACAAAGGAGAGACGAGGAGGTCGCTGTATATTCGCAGCTATCTTCAGATAAACCGGCTGTGTGTCTGCTGCCACTAAGGACAAACAGTGTGACGTCGTGAGAAAGGGGGTTAGCTCTTCACGTGGTGTTGTTCGTCCGCGGTGTCTCGTAGGATCGCGCAGGTACGTTCGATGTGAGGTGGTGGTGGTGGCGGTGGTGGTGGTGGTGGTGGCGGTGGTGATGGTGGTGGTGGTAGTAGGAGCACGATGTACTGGAACGGAGTGACAGAGAGAAGAAAGGGACACGTATAGGACTTACTAGACCTACTGGTATTATATAGAGAAGTGGAAGTAGCACCTGGACCCGTAGAGCACGCGTCACAGGGTGTCGAGGAGGTACACGCCGCACTAGGAAGCGTGTGTAGGGTGGACCAGGTGGTGAAACGCGGTGCTACTGGTGGTGGTGAATCGGTAGTAGTGGTGGTGGTGGTTGTGTGGCCGTAAAGGTGGGAAAGGCTCCTCTGGACACAGAGGCTCTGGGTTAGAGGTTGGT
>NW_017100397.1:241581-243027 GCF_001263275.1 Habropoda laboriosa | reverse complement strand
CTGGTCCCCACCTCTTTGTCCCACGCGCGCTCTTTTTCCCTGGCTCTCTCCCTGTCACGGAACTAACGTATTCACTCGAGCGCGGAGCGTGCGTTCTCACTCGCTCCGCGTGTGTCATGGGCGCACGGTGGTCGCCGCCGCTGTGCTACCGGATCTCTATGCCGATCCAACGTGGAGGAACAGCAACGTTGCTAACCACTTCGCCGGTATCCAGGTGCAGAGGGTGTTATGGCGCGAACGACGTTTTAACCACGAGGAGGTGAAGGTGCACTGACAGCCGTTGCCTCACTTCGCCTTCGTTGTTGTCCTTTGCGTTGTTTACGTGCCGGTGATCATTAACACGGTTGACGCGAGACACTCGTTACTAGTGACCAGATAGAGATAAATATATATATAGAGAGAGAGAGGGATAGAGAGAGAGAGAGAGAGAGAGAGAGAGAGGGAGAGAGAAAGTAACAGACCACTACAAGTGTGTATTAAAATAACAAGAGTGTGTGTATCGTGGTAGTAGTACACAGTGTGTTGGATATAGAATTTTGACTAGGATAGAGAAAACAGAGGAGAGAGATTGCGTGTGCGTGTGTCTGTTTTGTTTGTTGTGTGTGTGAGTGTGTGTGTTGAGAGAAGAGTACACGCGGTGTGCCCGAGCACGGGAGAGCGAGTGCGCGGCCACCCGAACTAGATGTGCGTAAATGGAAGGTATAGGGGACATAGCCGATCATCAATCGCATAGCGAGCAATTACTAGACTCGGTCGATTCTCCGGCGGCGGTTTCTACGCATGGCCGGGGAACCGGTGGGGGCGGCTCGAATGGGAACTGTGCAGGAGAAGGAGGAGGAGGTGGTAGAGGGACGGTGGTGGGTGGGGGTAGACATCACCATCATCACCACCACCATCATCACCACCATCACCACCATCAACAACAGCAACAGCATCATCCTCATCATCCTCATTCCCAACAACAACATCATCATCATCATCAACAGCAGCAACACGAAATTCTTGGGGAAGGAGGAGGAGATAGACACGTCGTGGTGGTCGGAGGAGGTGGTAACAACGGCGGTGGAGGTGGTAGCACGGAGGGTATGTCGTCTTCCGCGTCGCAAAGTCCCGACATCGCGTGCGCGAGCCTGCCGCTGGAACTACTGGCGGCTGGCGCGCTCGGCGTCAAGGAGGAGCGAGAGCTCGCCGCCGCGGAGGATCTGTCGTCGTCCCAGGAGGCAGCAGCAGCAGTGGCATCAGCAGTTACCAGTAGCGGTACAACGGGGAACCAAGGAGTTGGAGGAGGCAGTAACAACGCCGGTGGTAGCGGCAGCAACAGTGGCGGTGGTGGTAGTGGTGGTGGTAGTGGTGGTGGTGGTGGTAGTGGTGGTGGTGGAGGTGGTGGTGGTGGTAGCAGCAGTAGCAGCAGCAGCAGTAGCAGCACCGGTAGCACTAGCAGCAGCG
>NW_017100397.1:230509-241414 GCF_001263275.1 Habropoda laboriosa | reverse complement strand
TCGGTGATCGTGCCACCTCAGGACGTGGACGTGGACTCGCGGGACGCCGACTCGGAGCTGCTCAGTCCGGGCAAGCTAACGCCGACCTCGGGGATAAGCGTCTCGGTCGCGAGTATGATCGACGCGACGGACTTCAGGGCGATGCAGCCGGAGCCGACCTATCAGACACTGACCTCGGTCGCGGAGAGGATGTCGCCGCCGGGTTTCAGCCCGGGCTCCTCGTACGCGACGCTCACGCCGTTACAGCCGTTACCGCCGATTTCCACCATGAGCGACAAGTTCGTGTATAGTGCACACGCGGCCGGCGGTGTAACCGGCAGTTTCGCCGTGATGCAGAACAACGGCCTGGGCAATATTGGCCTCGGTATGGCCAGCTCGCCGTACGCGTACGACAAATTACCTTCGATGGGAATGTCGCCGCCGCACAATTACCCGTCGCCGGGTGCGGGCCTTCAGCCTTCGCCTTTGTCGCCCCAGAGCGCCTACAGTCAGAGCGGTTTGAACTCGCCGCACAAGTCCGCCAGTCCTCATTACGATCCGGCCTTTTTGCCGCGGTTGCAACAGAGTCCGGCTGCCCTTAGCCCTTCTTCACCGCCCGCTGTCTCGGCGACGGCAAGTTTCGCGCCTTCTCATCATTCCCCGCCTACGCACTCGGTACCCGCTGCCTCGCCACCGCCTATGCAAACGCAATTGCAACAGCAGCAACAACAACAGCAGCAGCAGCAACAACAACAGCAGCAGCAGCAGCAACAGCAGCAGCAACAACAACAGTCGATGCCGCAACAGACGATATCGCACACGCAGCACGTGCAACATACATCGGTTGTGATGAAGACGGTGTCTTCGGCTGGCAACGGTGCCGGTGAAGTCGAGGAGATCAACACCAAGGAGTTAGCGCAAAGGATCAGCGCCGAGTTGAAGAGGTACAGCATACCGCAGGCGATATTCGCCCAGAGGGTACTCTGCCGTAGCCAGGGCACGCTCAGCGATCTACTGCGCAACCCTAAGCCATGGTCCAAGCTGAAGAGCGGCCGCGAGACCTTCCGACGGATGTGGAAGTGGCTGCAGGAGCCAGAGTTTCAGAGAATGTCCGCGTTACGGCTCGCAGGTTAGTCCATCCCCTTCGACGTCTCTTTATTATTATTCTTCTTCTTCCTCCTTCGATGACCGCGATAACAAATATCGACACACGCTCCTTTATTATTCGTCACCTTTATTTCGTCACTTGTTGTTACACCATATGTATACATATATCTGCATAAACGATGCTTCTTTCTGATATTAACTTTGCCGAAACTTGTGTCGCGCTCTGATACAATCCTATCGCGACCCGCGGTTTGATTCATCCCTCGGGCACGTTTTCACGCGTTCCATCTGGCGGTTATCGTTGTCGTTCTTCCGTGAAAATAAAAAAAAAAAAAGAAAACAAAAAAGGAAAAATAACGTTTCGGGAGCGAACGATTCCCGCCTCGATATTTTTGCTTATCAGTCACGCTCGAATTCTATAGCTCCACGCCGAGTTAGGTTTCATTCGAAATTATTCCTTGTCAAGGTTTATAAACACGTAGACGCAAGTATCTCGCTAGAAAGAACATTATACGTATATCTAACCGTAACCAATTCTATTCTAAATGTTGTCTCTCTGAATTAGCCAGTTTCAAATTCTAATCTCTTCGTTACACAAAAATACCAGAGAAACCGATTTTAAATCGACGTCGAACTAGGAAAACATGAAACGCTCTAACTGTATGTAGTATACATAACAAACTGGGTTCGGTTGAAAACGAGTATCTAAGGTGTCTCGGTGATAATCGAGGGCGAGAGCGGGCCAGCGGTGTTTCCGGTGGCCGGCCAGACGAAAATCGGACGAGATACGCGTGCACGCGCGTAAAGAGACGCGGGCGGAAGCGCACACGTGGCACCCACGTGGAGAGGCGTTCCCTTCCATATCATTCAGAGATAGACGCGCGGAATAACACTTTTCGAATTCAACATCCTTTGCCCCGGCACAACACCGCGTACAGTTTATTGATCGCGGTGATCACGCGGTGTTCGCCGCGAGGCGCAGACGCGACCTCGACGACGCCATGTTCGCCATGCCGCCGCCACGCTGTCGTCCATCCCCTCTCGCTCGCGAGATCTCGACACCCCCCCCACCCAAAAGGGGACACCCTCCCTCTCTCTCTCTCTCTTTCTCTCGCTCTCTCTTTTTGTCCGGTTGAATTCGCGCCGGAGTATCGCGTGCACCCACTCTTCATTTCGATTCGAAAAGTTCACGTTGCATCGTGCTTTAATAATTTGTTACAATCGGGGTAGATTTTTTTTTTTTTTAGATTACATCCTAATGATATTCGTTGACATTAGCCGTTTGTGGGTAGCCTTTCACGAAGATTGCAAGTTTTTCCTGCGATCTTCATGAGGATGTTGATATGTACAGTTAGTCTGAAAAATATTCGGATACCATGTAGGTTTGCCGTACTAACGATGTATTTCGGTTAGTTGTAAGAGGATTAGGCTGATACGTCGTTTATTTTATACTTCGGGATTACCCTGGAGTTAAATAAATGTGGGTCAATTTCCATCCAAGTTCGCAGGTTGACGCAAGATCCTAGATTCTTGGTTCAAATATGAACATAAATTTTCATTGTTTTTACTCCGATAGATTTACGAATTGTCGATTCTTGTTTAATTGTAGAAGACTTGGTGCTCTTTGTTGCAAATTGAGAGAACAGTATTACACTGAGCAACCCTTAAAGTGTCCTCGGTACTTCATTCAGGAAGATCAAAGCTCACAATCTTCTTCCCCTTGCAACACATTAGAAGATTCCCCATTTTAATCTTCTTGCTCAGTCCCCAGACTTACTGAAATCTGCCTCCAGATAACCGACGTGTATCCTCTTTTCTCACAATTATTGCTACAAAACCGAAGGAGCACTCCTGAAAACGTGTACACTAGATATGAGGAATAACTGTTCAAAAAATTGAACTACTTGGAAAAGTTTTTGCGTCGAGGTAAAGGATGTTGAATTGGAAAAGTTCTTCGCTTGTTCATTCCTCAGACTCGCTACAATCTTCCTCTAAACAACGCACGTTCAACATTTTACAAAATCGCAGAAACACCCCTCACAATGTGAACACTGGCGCTGATCCTTTAGTACTCCAAAAATGATCGTGCAACAGATGTTGAATTCCCAAGATTGAATTCTTCACTTGTTCAGTCCTCGTACAAATCTTCTTCAAAACGACATACATTCAACATCTTCCTCAACACTCCTACGAAATCAAACACCCCTCGCAATATGGGCATTGACAATACACACATGTTCCAAAAATTCAACCACTTTCCTCCCTTCTAACAAATTCATTCGTGAAAAGGTTAATCAACTCCTAAATCTCCGACCTAGCGAAATGACTTCTCCGATTCCCGTTGGTGTACATCAGTAAAGAAGGTCAAGACAGGGGGTTTGGCATCGGGGTGGGGTTCGAAATAAGAAAAGCAAACTCGCGTTCAGAGAGGACAAACATTTCTCTCAGGTGGAGCGGGCCTCTTTTCTCACCCCCTCTTCCGTCGTCTTCGCCTTCATCTTCATCTTCGCCGTCGTCGCCGTCGTCGTCGTTCCTTTTGTACGCCGGCAAAGGCGTAAAGATAATGTCGAGGAGGGGCCAGTAACTATTCTGTAGCCAGTCGAAGCTCTCTTCCTTCCTCCCTACTTTTCTCTGTCACTCCTTTGCGAAGCTTCGCCGTGTGCAAGGGTCGCGTAAAAGGTTGAGATGGGGGAGAAGCGTCGAAGAAAAGAGGTGGCAGTGGTAAAGGGTTTCGTCGAGGAGACAATGCTGCGAGGAGAAGAAGGGTTCGATCCAGTGCCCTTCAGATTAGAGTCCCGCCATTGTTTCCCACGTTTCTTTCTCGCTCGTTTCCAAGTGTCTCGGTGTCGTCTCATTAAAACACGTTCGAAAGTGGCGCGCGCGAGCACAGGTGGGCCCACCCCTTTTTCCCCTTGTGAATTTTAGCTGTCTCTCCTGGAAAATGGTCCGTGGATCTTCGATTCTCAAGAATAACATTCCACGATAAATTACGATAGCAAACTTTTTGGATGGAAATTGTTTTTCAACGTTCACGTAGGAATGTGGAGAAGTGATGTTTCTAGGGTCTCTGTGAGTATGCTGATTAAGCGTGCTTTAAAGCGTCTCCCCTTGGTCCATGAACGTGGATCGTTGAATCTCTAAATAAAAATTTCACGATAAATTTCTTTTTTCGAAATTAATTTTTTCGGTGGAAATTATCTTTGAACGTCAACGTCGGGTGCGTGAGCATGTAAGGAGCTGATTAAGCGAGCTTTAAAGTGTGACCAAGAAATGGAGAAATTTCTTATTTCTTTTTTTAATTAAGATGAAGATTATTGTCTCTAGATATTGTTGCTAAATATTGAACAATTTTTCACACCGAACCCTCAATCTTTCTTCATACTCAAGTGTTTCCTCCCCTTTTTAAGACATAAATTGCAATCTATTATAAAATACTCTTGCAATCTTAAACCACACCGGTCGTAAGTTTCCATTAAATTTACCGCCACGTAACAATTTTGTCCGTCAATTTTCCCCTTTAATTTCGTCAAATACGTTCTCGCGAATCGGAGAACGAAATTCACTCGGTGAAAATCGAGTTTTTCCATTCTACTGAAAGAAGCGATCGCGTCTAAGAATGCTTTGCGACTCGTGCACGGCCACTGCATACGGCCTCGTAAATGATTCAGAGCGAGGATCGATGGGAAAGCGGTGCTAATTCCAGTCCCCGTATCTTCGGCTCGTACGCTCGCAATAATAGACACACACGGTTGTAGTAATAGTCGTATCGATCGAGTCGCGACTCTGACTGAAGAAACACGCGTTTCGCGTTCGCCTTTTTTTCTGCCTCATTCCCTCGTCGAACCTTTTTGATGCACTTCTGCGGTCCTATCTTACACAATTCCCAATTTCGACACCTAATTGTCAGTTGGTCTACTACCTTCCAAATTCAGTACAGAAAATTTTTTGTTTTTTATTAAAATTCTAATATTAATTTAAATACCCAAGTTTTCGTCGAACTTTTGTAATTATAATAGAGAGTTCAACTAGATAGGAATATGATAGAAAATTTACGCAAAATGATAGAATCTATTGTTTTCTCTATTACAAAAAAAAATGCACTCGTTTCTGTCTGATTTTTTTCTCTCGTGTCCAATCTGTTCGCAGATCGCGAAACGTCATTAGCGACCTCATTACCGTTCGACGCGTAACCTTGCCGCGACTTTTTCCTGAAGGAAACGAGCCTCTAATTTAAACTTCATCAACTACACCAGTGGCACACGTTTCACAGCACAAAACTTCGAACTTCTTTTTTTCTCTCTCTCCGTGAAACGAATTTAAGCGACACTTTCTGTTTTATGTTAAGTATTCCACGTATCTGCTCGGTGTTTTCAATTTTTATGAATGAATCAGACAGGTGAATGAGTGTTGGAAATATTGTTAATTATCGTGGCGTTAGTTTCTGGTCGAAATTCGTTTGGTAATGACCGTCTCTGGCCCGCTTCTGACTGTCATTTGCGTTTAATCGCGTCCGCTGGTGTTATCGATCGTTAAAACGGGTCAGGTACATTAGTTACAGAGCCAACGGGTCTCCCGTGTCCACTTATTTACTTTTCCCCACCAAGATATGTGATTATACGTGCCTCGTAACTACGTCTCTGATTTCGGTGCCGCGAGCGGCCCGCTTTGAGCTCGCGTGCCGACTGTGCGTTACGCGATAGATGGAACTCACCGCCTGGGTAGATCATTTTTCCAACGTGATTCCTTATTTCGGGTAATGATTTTGAGAATCGCGGAGACGCGCGGTTTTTCTTTAGGTACAGTATCTTGGATTGATAGGAATTTTTGAGCGATTTCAGTTTGGAGGTCCTGGGGAATTAGGGTCCATGGAATCGAGGCCTTTCAGTGCTTCAGATTCGAAGACTTGGAGGGTCTCAAATTTAGAGATTTTAAATTCGTCAAATTTGGAAAATTTGAGCTCTTTAAATTGGAGAAATTTTGAACACCTCAAATTTGGGTATTTTGAGCGCCCGAGAAGTGGAATTTTCGAGCTCGTCAAATTTCAAAAATTTTGAGCCCCTCAAAACCGGGAATTTTGAGCCCCTCAAAACTAGGAATTTTGAGCCCCCCAAAACTAGGGATTTTGAGCCCCCAAAAAACTGGGGATTTTGAGCCCCTCAAAACTGGGAATTTTGAGCGCCTCGAATTTGGGATTTCAATCGCCTCGAATTTGGGATTTCGAGTGTCTCAAATTTAGAAATTTCGAACGCATCAAAATTCCAGAACTTTGAGCCTTTCCACTTCAAGAGATACGTACGTCCAGACTTATGAGGACTCGGAAACTTTCAGATTCGGAGTGTCAAGCATTTTCCAGACAGCAAATCCCAATTTCCCAACAATGCTCAACGCTCAATCTTTCCCCCCCACAATCCATGCAACTCGTCAAATTTCTCAACGATCCCCTACCATACACACGTATCGTTGTCTCCACCAGCGTGCTGCAGGCGTGCCAAGCTTCGTCGCGCGTCTAATCGCGGCCCACGCGAAAGAAGTTACAGATGTGAGTGGCAGCTGGCTGGAAAGGTGTCGTTCGCAGGCCCCAAAACGCGAGGAATAAAGAAATGGAGGCTCAAGAAACGTACAGAGATATCGTCCACACGATGGTGGAATGACGAAGAGGGGGGGGGGGATTTACAGAAAGAAGGAACGCGTGACGTCACTGCCCCTCCTGGTACCCACATCATCTGTCGCTCGTTCTAGAAGTGCTTCGAGAAGTGAAACGAACAGAGAAAGGAGAAAAAGAAATATCAACGAGAGAGTGAGATCAAGAAAGAAGAGAACGAAGGAAAAAAGAAGAAACAAGAGATTCAAGAGATTTCTCGCCGCGATTCTCGTTTGAAGGATGCGTCGTCCTCGTGCATGGCCAACGATCACTTCCTGTGTGAATCAAATCCCTCCTCTTTCCTTTCCCTCTTCCTTTCTCTATCGTTCGATTCGAACATCGTAAAATCGAAGGAGGGATATCCCTCGAGTGGTCCCTGCTCCCTTGTGACCCCGATTTCAACGCTCTTGATAACGCCCTCCTGGCAGCTGCTCCCGTTTTGATTCTATTCGATCTGCGCTCTGTTGCGATCGAGTCTCGCTAGAGATGGTAATCCACTGGTGAAATTCTTGCTTCGAGGTTGGAACGTGTGGAAGAGAAGTGTATTTAGGTTTTACGAGAGTCGGCGAAGGTTCTCCGTTGTTTTTCGGGTCCTTTAGTGCTAGATCTACTGACAATATGGCCGACGTAGAATGGTCTGCGACAGGATTCTACATAAATAGGTAGAACGTGTTTCTTCGCGTTCTTCGTGAAATGTCGTGGGAGGTTTTGGAATTACTATTGTTGTAAATTTGTGGAATTTTTGTGGAAAGTGTAAACTCGAGTGTAGAGTTAAAAGTCAGAAAAAATTGTCGCCGCGCTCTTTCGCTTTTTGGCAACTGCGGACGTACTGTATAGAGCTGTGAAAGTTCGAATAATTCGGACAACTTTGAATGCGAACTCTTTATTCAGATAATTTGAATATTCCGTCATTCGGATTTTCGTAACTGGCCTAATACTGTACTTCATGTGTAACAATAGCGTCGAGGAGGATATGTGTATTCGTGGCGTTGCGAAAAATCTCGCCATAGCACGTGTGTCGTCGTCGAAGCGCGTTTCCTCTCGTGCTATAGACGATAAAGAGCAATCGATGCGGGCTTTTACGCGACGAGAGGAGGACGCGTAGAGCTGGTGACCAGTTTCCGGCTCGTAAGTCACAGGACAATTATTTTCAACGTGCTGGTTCCCCTTTTCCTCCGTGAGATTTCTTCTTTTTTTTTTTTCCAAGTATAGATTGTGCCCCCTCTGCGTTTATGCATCGTTATTAATAACAATCGAAGATGTCGAAACACGTCGCTTCTTCGACGATGGCATTTTCTCGTGAAGTACACCTTTTCGGTATAGAAATTATACGTTTCCTTATTTTTCCCTTCGTTCACTCTGTACAATCTTTATCGAACTTCTGTGTTACGTGTAACGAACAATCAATTGTTCCAGAAATCGTTTAACCAATCTGACACAATTTATTCGATTTTTGTCGCTGATTGCATTCCATTTTTCGCCTTGGGATTACTTCCATTTCGTTATTTTTGCCGTGATCTCACGTAAATTGGAGAGGATGGAAGTGGTAGCAGCACGCGCCGAAACGCGACACCGAGAGGCCATACATGCGCTCGCATGTGCGAATCGTGCGTGCACCCTGACGCACGGCCAGCGAATTCCGCGCGTCTTGAATTGCCTGGCGACCAACGTTTCCACGGGACATCCTGTCGGCTTCCTGGATTCCGTTTCCACCTTCTATCCACCAAATTCGTGGTTAACAAAAGGGCAAGAATTCTCCTTTTTCTCCAACTATGAATCCTGTCTCTGCCTAAATCCGTTCGTCTGATCTTTTAAAGCAAATCTCAGGTTTCAATGGAAAAAATTATTCGGACAATTCCGAATACGAAATGTTTATCCGGATAACTCAAGTGTTTGAATTTCGGATTATGCCGAATATTCGAACACACCGAATACACAATACAGTAAATTCTCTACAAGTGTCAGTCAGTTTGTCTGGGGTGACAGTGAACGTGTTAATAAGTAAATGTTGTTCAAATTATATCGTGTTTGATATCATTTTCATCAGAAAAATCTCATCAATATGTTGAGAAAAATTTCGGGATAAAAAAAACGTAAAATTAAAAAAGTTGGTATTTAAATCGCTTTAAGTCCTTATCTTTTATTCGCTGTCCTTGTCCACGTTCGACAAACTACAAAGGTGGGCGCGAGGCTCGAAGACGTAGTCCCTGACTCTACAAGTGTCAGGTTTAGATTCCTTGCGGACTGACACTTGCGGAGAATTTACTGTATTTCCTTTTGATTCTTAGATTCTTTCCCCTCTCATCGACTATTTCATCACAGAACGTCCCATAGTGGTACACAGAATTTTCTAATACATTTCAAAGAAATTCAACAGCTTCGGGAAAGCAATTCTACTCAATTTTATCCTCGACAATATCACCAAA
Source organism: Habropoda laboriosa (assembly GCF_001263275.1). Taxonomy (NCBI): domain Eukaryota; kingdom Metazoa; phylum Arthropoda; class Insecta; order Hymenoptera; family Apidae; genus Habropoda; species Habropoda laboriosa. The sequence goes on along the minus strand of NW_017100397.1, from coordinate 232,261 downwards.
CATCCATAGACAGAATTTTTTCTCCATTCATTTTTTTCCCTCTCTGAAGCGACGATCCACGAGTCGAACGAGCACAGTATGGCAAAGCACAGAAGAGCAGTCTGGCACGAAATCGATCGATGGAAAGTGCCTCGGTCGGTGGAGGGCATTAAACATCGATCCCTCTGGGAAAATCGATTTTTTTCCATCGACGAGAGCGTGTGTGCACGCGCCACAGCAAGTTTGTTTTCGGATGCTCGCCGCCAGAGAGAAAAGGCTATTCGGTAAATAGGCGGCGAATCGCCGCGCCGGCATGATCGAGGGGAAACCAAGGTACAGATGTCACGTCGATGAACACCTTTCCTTCGAACAGCTGTTACGCCAGCTACTGGGCCCAGGAAAATCCTGACCTTCGAACCCCTCGTTCCACCTTTCACGTAATCGCAAAATCCTAAGGTAGAAAATCTTCTCTAAAGTCGAAATTTTCTATATTCCTTCGTACCTCTTGGTGATCCTAGATTTTCGTATGTTATATTACTTTTAACCGTAACTTGAGCATCACATGTGACGCACGTGACAGTGAACGCGTTGGAATTGTTTTTGATAGGATTTCTGAGGAATTTAGAAGAAAATATTTCGTTTTTCAACTTAACTCTTGTTTTTGAACAATTCCTAAAAATTCTGCGATCTCGTTTTCCATCTTGGATTTCTTCTCAGTTATTGTAGTAATAGAGTGATTAATCAAAATAATAAATTTCGAAATCCCCATCGCTGATAGGATAGAAATTCTTTTTTAAATTAAAATTGCTCGAATTTGAAGTAGTGCATTTATGAACTGATTTAGCAATTAAATTGAGAGTTGAAATGCTGGTTTCAATGGTAAATTGGAAGAGCAACGACGCGTTTGTCCCAGTCACGGCGTTAATTCTCGCGTCGCATTGTCGCGGTCGCAGAAAGCGCGGCTCGAATTAACTCGGCTCGTTGATAAACGAAAGGCGACACTGGTATGTTTTACGATAAGCCTGCACACGGTAAACGTTCACGAGAATTCTTTCGCGTCGAACGACGGAAGAAAACGGTGGAGAATCGTCGAAATGCAACATGTTTCGTTTCCAGCGAATCGCCATTAGTACGCCATTTTGCTTCTGATTCATCGCGACGCTAAAATGGCCGCCGTTGAAACTTCACGAATTTCTCGTGTTTCAGGGCTTTAGAAAACGATATTTGACGAAGTGGTTGTTAAATTTCTGGAATGTCTTCGTTTTATTCGTTTTTGCAAGAGTTAAATTTATAAGGAAGTTTGGGTTTTAAGAATTATCATTACGTTGGTGTAGAATGTTCGATATTTGCTGTATTTAGTTCTTATACTTCTGGAATTGGTGTAATCAGAAGAAATGATCGATTAGGAGTTTTGTGTATCATAAAAGAATCCTAAAAATCCAATAATCTTCAAATATTGAAAAAATTTCCAAGTTTCAATGGAATTAGCAAAAATCTTGAAGTAGAGTATTCTTCTTTACATTGCACTTTTTGTAAGTTGCTAATCGCTCTTACGTCGGAAGAAATTTTATAAACTTTCCTCGCATTTCCTCTTCATTAAAAAGTTGCTTAGAGCATGCTTCACAGTTACCAAGTTCTGTGTTCCACATGAAAATCTGTTGCAATTTAACCTAAACCGAAAACTTAAATTTCCCAAATAAAAGCTAGCAGATTTCGCTAAGAATTCGAAAAAATTGTCGACCCAAAAATCAACGATCAATCGAAGCACCAAGA
>NW_017100397.1:227498-230497 GCF_001263275.1 Habropoda laboriosa | reverse complement strand
CAAAAAAGAAAAAAAGAAGGACAAATATTTCCGGAAAGTTTCGTGATGAATTCTCCCTGAAACTGCTTCCACAAGCTGACTCATCCTCCACGTCATGCATGCGGTATACGTCTATGTACACCACACGAAACATGCATTACACAAAGTCTCTTTTGCACACATATAAAACACACACACACATAGAAAGTCTCTCCACCACTGGCAGCAAACTTCCCCTCCATTTCTCTCTGCCTCTGTCTCTCTCGCTTTCTACCCTCTTTTCCAGCACGTAGACGTAGCGTAACAGGGTTCTCAGTGGGAACCGGCTTACTGTTACGAGGCATACATGTCAGTCTGCTACTGTTACGTACGTGACTCGCGTATGTACAGCCTGGTACCACCATCACAAGGGGATGATTCCTTGCGAAGGGGAAGGAAAAAAAAGCCCACCGCGACCCTCAACCCTTTTTGCGGCCTCTCGTTTCGCTCTACACTGGTTAATCATTACTCCGCTCCGAATTCACCAGCCTGTCGTTGATATTTTTCAAATCTGAACACTCGACAGTGAGAAAATCTCGGTGGTTGATTTTTTTCTTCTTCTTCCGGTTGAAGTTAGGAGAATGACAGCGGAAATTGGTTAATTCGATTTCTGCGAGGAATTTTCAGGGATGAGATTTGGGAAGTTTTGGACCTGAGTGATTCTGGAGTTCAATTTTATTCGTTCTTCTACTTTTTTTAATTCAATCGAGGAGTATTTTGGTGGAAATTTGTTAATTCTGTTCTTTTGAGGAAGGAACTTGGAGGGAATTTCAGACTCGATTCTGAAGTTTGTTCTTCTGCAGATTCAGACCATCTTTCTGTTGTATTTCACTGTTTTTCAGAGTTCGATGTTCCACGTTCAGTAGAGAAACTTCTTTTCAATTTCATTTTCAGGCAAATCGAAATTCTTCCGGAGTTTAATTTTCAACATTTGCTGCCCAAAGAGGTTTATCAAAATTTTTACACGGATCGATCTCACTTTTGCCGCTTCGAATTGACGTAGAATCGCGGGACGTCTATTTTTCTTTCGCGATTTTCTCCACGCAACTTCGATCATTACAACGTTTTAACAAACTTAAAGGGTGCTGACGGAGGCTCGAGCGAGAAACGTGATCGTCTCCCCTCGGTTCCCCCATGCTCCAACAGCCTTGGGAATAATTTACAACTTTACATAATCGTTTTACTCGAATATCCGAACGATTATTCAGAACCGGTCTGGTGAAATTATTCGGAAACGTACGAAGGAAGACGCAGTAGGGGACGACAGGGGCGTCTTTCGATTCGCCATAGTGAACGAGAAGCGATTTAAAATGCAGTTCTACGGGATAGAGAGATTTGAAAACTTCGTTTCGGAACTTTTTTCCTCGCATAATTCTCGTCGGTTATAGATATCGTCGAACGGAGAATAGAATCTTCGAAAGAGTGGAAAAGAGATACGACTAATTCTGAAAAATTTGCTCGAGGTATTCTCGACCGGAAAATATGTTAGAAAAACAATCCAAAAAGAGAATGATTCTCGAATTTCGGTATGCAAAAGAGCAGAGTGCAAAAATTACACCTAAATCCTCGTCAATTCAGAACTCACGAACCCTTCGAATTCTTAGAACAACCCTGTACACTTTCAGTCCAAATTTTCTACAAAAATTTCTCCAAATGAAAATCACCCGAGAAATGTATATAACTCTTCTTCTTCTTCGAAACAATTCATCAGCCCTTCTTCTGCTTTGCAAAAAGAGAAAGAAATTAAGAAAAAGAAAAAAAGCAAAGTACTCGCGAGTGCTTCTTCTTCATCGGCACGAAGACGACCGGAAGTCTCCACGGAAGATCGCAGCGGAGCCTTAAGAAGAATACGAAAATGAAAAAAAAAAGAGTGAAATAAAAATAAAATAAGAATAGGAAAGAAAAACGAAAGGAGAAATTCGCCTTGCTCTTCGAGGTGTCGAGCGTGAAATCGATATCTCGCGGGGTTCACCGAGTGCCAAACAACCGGAACACGCTTCTCCAAATGCTGCCTGTTCGTCTCGAGCCAGCCAAACGGATAGACAAAGACACGCACCACGAATCGATCTACGTTTTTTAACGCGGATCTCGCGAGCCGGGAATGGTTTCGTTCCGCGTTTCTTTCGACGACTTTTCCTTTCAGTTTCACCCCACACGATTCCCCTTTTTCCCATGTTTTCTCCTCGCTCGCTAGTAATACCTCTCTCCTACTTCCGGTGACTCTTTAAATTGGAAATTCATTTTCGAACCCTTTTCCTTTTAGATTTCTTTTTTCTTCTTCTTCACCTTTTCGTTTTCTCTCCCATCCACTGTATTCTGTTTTTCTTCTTCTTCTTCTTCTTTTGTTGCTACTATTTTTCTTTTTCACGGTTTTCTCAAGCGACCAATTTTTTGGAAAGTATTGTAACTAACAAAATAGACACGGTGTCTTCGAAGTTGTTCGAGTGAAAATATGCTTTTACTTTTTCGTGGTTTTCGCGGATGGTAATTAAATGTCAATGATAAAATAGATTTATTTCTTGGTTTTTGTTACCTTTACACAATGGTGTGTGATATTTTCAATCGGTTAAAAAATAAGATGAATTTTGATGCTTCGAAGACGCCGCTGATTGGCCAATTATTTAGTTCGTATCGATATAAGTTTATTGTAAATCGAGTATATACCTCTTTAAGCGACACGTGTGACATACCCCCTGCTTTGTGTTTTATGATTTCTTTCTCGGCACGTTTTGTCTCTTTTGCCGATTATTCTTCAGTTTGTTTCGAGCGAGGAAACGGAGAACGAAGTCACGTACAACGCGAGAAGAAAAGAAAGAGAGAATTGAACGGGTCGCCTCTCGCTGCTCCCGATGATTTTCGTCGACGGTCTTCCCCTCTGCAGCGCACCACCCTCGCAACCCCTGTGGCGCGGAATAATTCCGGATCGTTCCTTCGTGTCGATCCGGTTCCGCGTCTCATTAGTCCCGGGGACGTGACTTTTC
>NW_017100397.1:226835-227474 GCF_001263275.1 Habropoda laboriosa | reverse complement strand
TTTTCATGCGGATTCCAGGCGGAGAATTAGCTGAAATTTTGAGAAGTGGAAGAGGGGAATTTGGAAGCTTGCCATTTTGGGGAGTGGATTCTAGGGTTTGAGAGTTTGAGAATTTGGGAACTTGAGAGTTTGAAAATTTGGGAACTTGAGAGTTTGAAAATTTGGGAACTTGAGAGTTTGAAAATTTGAGAATTTGAGAAGTTGAGAATTTTGAGTCTAAAGAGTTTCAAAATTCGAGAGTTTTGAGAACTGCATAGTTTTAAAATTTGAGAATTTCGAGATTTGAGAGTTTCAAAATTCGAGAATTTAGGAATTTGAGAATTTAGAAACTAAGGAGTTTCAAAATTCGACAGTTTTGGGAACTTGAGAGTTTCAAAATTTGAGAATTTCGAGATTTGAGAGTTTCAAAATTCGAGAATTTAAGCACTTGAGAGTTTCAAAATTTGAGAATTTCAAGATTTGAGAGTTTCAAAATTCGAGAATTTAGGAACTTGAGAATTTACAAACTGAGGAGTTTCAAAATTTGGTAATTTGAGAGTTTCAAAATTCGAGAGTTTTGGGAACTTGAGAGTTTCAAAATTTGAGAATTTCGAGATTTGAGAGTCTCAAATTTCGAGAATTTAGGAACTTGAGAATTTA